>NC_086324.1:14146047-14398547 GCF_036172605.1 Pelobates fuscus | reverse complement strand
GACTTTGTTTTATGGGACTTTTTTCAGTATTCCTGGTTTTAATTGGTTTCCTGTGTTTGGAGAATAAAGTTTGTAACCCCCTGAATCTGCGTCCTGGAGGTACTTGATACAGGATACTGAGCAGTGCCCAGCTGAAGTCTGATTTGTTCAAGGCATGTAGTTTGAGCCAGCTAGTTAAGTGGCTCTCTATATGAGAGTGGGACCAACACATATTTTATTATTTCTGTTTTAACTTTATTACCCTAGGTCAGGGGTAGGCAACCTACGGCACTAGTGCCATGCACGGCACTCGAGGTGTCTTTACACGGCACTCAAGGCTGCTACAGCCAAACAGGCTCTGGCCTATCAGGAGTCCCAGTGAAACTGCAGATATCTGCTAATACGAAAAGGTGGTGAAGGACAATCCTCAAGTTATGCATTGCAGCACATAGAGGAAGTGAATGGGAATCCACACTGTAGTAGAGCAACCTGCAGCTGCTGTCCTTGACCTGTACCTGGCCAGCCTGGTTCCCACTGGAACCTAGGGAAGCCACCCACACTGCTAGATTTACTCATACAAATAATACGAACAGCCCACAAACAAACATACATACAATCCGCACAAACGTAACCCGCTAACAATCCACATACATGCACACAACCCCAAACAGCCCCAACACATACACACACTACCAAACACACAATGTGGCATTTCCATCCACACACACAATTCCACAAGCAGCCCCCATACACAGCCCACATTCATATGTATCTTACACGATACCACAAACTACTCCTGAACATATACAATATAATAGCTCATATACGCACAAATACAACGATACAAAGCATTTACAGTATAAATAACACAAGCAGAATACGGCAACATACACACCTCAATTTAAAAAAATAGGACCGGCACGCCACGGGACATCACAATCCTATATCGGCACAGTGCTGCTAAAAAGGTTGCCTACCCCTGCCCTAGGTCTTTCTTCTTTGATTTATTTCAGAGAAAAATGTGACTGCAATTGTGGTGATATTAATTCTACTTTCTGGAGTGCTCTCACCATCTTTTGTTTTATTGTCTGTTGCTATTTTCTTGGTGGTTATTGTGGCCCACCTAGGTGATTGTAGCACCACTATCTTTCTATTGTGGGAATTTTTCACTATTGTATTTCTATTAAGACTCTTTGCAGGATGACCACCCCGTGATGCCTAGACAGCTCGAGTGTGCCTTGCATCTGCAGATAAACAATGCATTAATTTATACAGACTCATATCCATCAGCACCATTATAGGCACCCAGACCACTTCAGCTCAATGAAGTGGTCTGGGTGCCAGGTCCATCTAGAATTAACCCTGCAGTTGAATGCCATGTTTCACTGAAGGTTAATCCCGCCTCTAGTGGCTGACTCATCGACCGCCGCTAGAGGCGATTCTCACTGAGAAAAATCACAGTGAGAAGATGCTGACGTCCATAGGAAAGCATGGAGTAATGCTTTCCTATGGGCGGTTTGCATGTGCGCGCGGCTCTTGTCACACATGTGGATCTGACGTCAGCAGGGGGTGGAGAGTTCCCCAGCACAGAGGGAGCCCAGCGCTGGAGAAAGGTAAGTGGCTTCAGCCCTGCGGGAGGGGGGGGGGGGGCATAATCACCCTATAGTGCCAGGAAAACAAGTTTGTTTTCCTGGCACTATAGTGCTCATTTAAAGTAATTTTAAAGTCACTCAATTAAAAAAAAAAAAAATATATATATATATATATATATATATATATATATATATAAATAAATAAGTATTTAGCACAACCCATTAATCTCAAGTTATCTATGGAGTTGCAAAAAAAGCAGACCTAAACAGTTTAGCGTTCCGTTCCACTTTAAGGGTGTGTTGCCATTTGGACAAAACATGCAACTTGTATATATTTCACTCCAGTACATGTCTCACTGCAGAGTTAATGCTTAAACTCGTATGGCAGTTTTGGTAGGAAAATAAAATTACAAATCTAAAAGAAAAGACAAGTTACTTTAAAAGTGTGTGCCGGGGTGGGGGTCAGACTACGCAGAGGACCATAATGCCTCGTTTCCACTGAGCGGATCGGTTCGGTTCAGTTCGGTACGGTTCGCTATTTTGGGTGTTTCCATTATGAAAGTGGTCCATACAAGCGAACCGTACCGATCCATTCAGGGCCCTGCTTCAGATGTAGGGCCATAGAAAATGGAACGGTTCGGTTAGGGCGGATCTACTATACAATTCATTGATTGGTGGACAGGAAGAGCATTTTTTCTAAACCCTGCATGGCCCTGAAGGTCTGACTTGCAGTGGAAACGCTCACCAGAATGGGCTGGTCCATTCTAAACCTTCCAAACTGTACCAACCCGAACCGATCCGCTCAGTGGAAACGAGGCATTAGGCGAAAGCTAGATCTACTCAGGTCTGGGGTTGGAGATATGGGAAAAGTGCAGTTGAATAGACGAGAAGGTAGGAAATTTATTTTACTGCCAGAGAATGTTGTACTGATGCAACAGAACAGATTGACATGGATGTACTGTGCACAACAATGTAATTCTGCCCCCACCCCCAAACACAACATACTTGTTATACTATGTGATCAATGTACTATTTTCTACATGTATTAAAATAAAAACCAAATAAAATAAAAAAAAAAATAAAAAAAATTTAAAGTTTGTTTTAACATGCTTCATATTCTCCATAATTCAGGCAAGAATTAAAATTATTAAATTCCATTTAATTGCTCCACAAATAGCATGCTAATTAAAATACAGCTTTTGAGAATAAGTGCAGGGTTGAGTGTAAATAGGCCCCTGGCTAAAGCTTTGCAGCTAGCCATGACTGTCCATCATTGCCATGTGCGCCTCGTTACATCACAGCACCCGTTTGCATCCAGTTTCCATGACGTGCCCCCTTATTTGTCATCCAACCCCCCCTTACACTACGGCTGCAAACAATCTTCCATGATGCTTTGCAGCCTGGACAGGATTGAGAGCAAGAGTTGAGTAAATCCCCCTTGTTCTGGAGTTATATCCGGTCTGTGAATGTCTGCCAGAAAAACAGAGCGAGAGGGGGCCCCGAGATCCGGAGCACGGGCTACAGAATATTAAACAGATCCCCTCCCTGCTTACAGCAACTGGCTATTTCTATGGAATGAATATTGTTTAACACTTTCCCTGCAACAAGGAAGCCAAGCTGCATTCCAAAACTAGAGGACAGATGCTGACCATGGGGGCCATAAAATGGACCAGGTGTTAAAGTGCAACACCCACAGGGTGAGACAGCCATGCTGGCTCGCAGCTTTTCAAGCGAGCGCCACAGAGAAACCAAAATACTCATTAAATAACTATTGTAATCAGCCAAATAACAGGTCTACATCTAGGAAACCACCACAAGATATGTCCCATGGTGTGAGAAGTTCTGGACTCAAATAAGCCACGGAGCACCGCTATAGTCAGTTACATTTAGCTGGAAATCCGTGACCTCGAGGACCCATGCAGGGCAAAGAGGCAGTTTCCTATACCTCCATCCAGAAGTTATGCCTACCTAGACTGAGAGCCACCAAGAGGTCATACCCTTTGCTCTTCCCACATGAAAGGAAGGTAAAAAAATATACATAACAGATTAAAGCACCCAACGTTACTCTCCAGAAGGGGATGAATGACATTGTCAATGGCGATTATGTGTCAGGTCTGTCATGATTGCTGGGAACCAACCAGAGATGCTAGTGAGATTGCCTATGCCTTATCCAATCTGGATTTTTCTTTTTAGGATTTGTATATCTACACTGGTTTCCATGTCATCGCATACTAGATACATACCACATGTTAAAACCATAAAGTACAAAAAAAATATCCATTTAGCCCAATGAACCCTGCAGTAGCCATCACCTTGACTTTCAACAGGAAGCCAATAGCTAAAGGTAAAGTGTTGTATTTGTCGGTGCCGATATGTACAGTAGGCCAGAGCACACCTCATCTGTGTGCGTTCTCACATGTGATACATTAAAGTGTAAGAACAAGAATGGTCTCAAATATGCTTGCGACTTCCTGATTGCCAAATCGGTAGGATTGCCTACATACTGGAATTTATACAAACATTTTTCTATAAGCATGTGACTTTCCCCATTTTAAAAATGCTAAGAGTACAGTATCTTTATTTTCCCCTCGGTGTCACTGTCACATAAATTTTAAAAAAATGTTTTGGCTCTAACCGTTGACTGTTCAGAGGAATTTTTAACATTCCAACATGTAAATTTTATTTAAGTTTGTGACCGTGATCTGCTGTGCAGGATAATCCAGAAATTTGGTCCAAATCCTTGCATTTTGAGACTTGCATGTCTGAGGAGTTGCCCCCCAGACATTAGTAACAGCAGCAAACATGTGCTATCCAACTACTAGGTGTTACAGTGAATCCCACCACCAAAAACCACCCACTTAGATGGAGGAGAGTGTCATTACTCTCAAATTATCAATGCTAGAGCTGAAAATGTCTTGTAAGAATGCAAATAAGGGAGGTGGTTTCTGGTTTTGTTGGAGAAAAAACAAAAACAAAAAAAACCAATAATTTCATACAGCTCTTAAATTATGCATTTTGATACAAATTATTGGTTTAATGGAAGACCTATGACTTTAAAACTTCACTATAAGGATACTATACTCACCGGAACATCTACAGTTTATTGTATAGGTTATGTTGAGTAGAATTATTCCCTTCAGACTCAGTCTTTTCAGAGAAAATGCAGTGTTTACATTACATCCTAGTGATAACGTCTCCAGCCACTCCTTAGATGGCTGTTCGAGGTGCTTCCTGGGGCAGTGCTGCACAGTGTGACCGACATTCAGTCTCTCCACCCACTGCATGCAGACACTGAACTTTCCTCAGAGATGCATTGATACAATATATCTGAGGAGATGCTGATTGGCCAGGGCTGTGTTTGGCTTGCGCTGTCCTTGATTTCCATTGTGAAATCATTGAGATTGGCTCAGAACACCACTTCTGATGAGGTCAGCCAAGGAGGCAGATCAAGGGCAGAGTCAGCACCAGGAGACTGGAATAAAAAGTTAAGATTTTACTGTATTCAGGGGGGCTAGATTTTGGTTTTAACACTATAGAGTCAGGAATACTTGCGTGTCCTTGACCCTATAGTGTTCAAGTCTACTTAGTCTTTTTAAATAAAAAATAAAAAAAAACTACACAGACACCAAAACACAAGAGGACAGTAATTTAGTAATGTATTAAAAACCCTCAACTTCCACTTATGAGTGACGAATCCATAAGACTCAAGTAGACCGTGGCATTCCTTTATTTAGGTTTTAAAGAGTCAGATCACATGACTTAGTGGGTGAGACAAAAATAACCTTTATTATTAATTTTACATTTGTCAGCTGTCTTATACAGACTCTTCAAAGATGGCTTACATAAAATTATGTTACATACCCTCTGAAAACTTTACAAAGACAGTCAGAAATCATGTAAAACCTGGTTTCTGGCTAGCTTTATGCCGATTAAGAAGTTAAGGAAACACTGGTTTCATAGCAAGTGCTGTACATACCACACTTTGCCCTCTTCACCAATACATCATTATTATTATTTTTTTAATTCTATTAAAAATAATTAGTCTAAATGTGGGTATGCAAAAAAATAAATAAATACACCTCTGCCCTGTAATTTAATTAAAATACAGTTACCAGAAACACCGATTAGTGAAGCCAAGAGTGCGGGTGTCAGTCTGTATCCTCCATCAATTGGGGAGGGGGTCAAATAATTCAAACTTCTAGTGTTAGCGTCTCAGAAAAGGGACACTACAAGCAACTGACGTGGTTCTGGACCATATTGTCTGTCCCTGCAAGCTGACCAGTGTAAACCGCTTTTTCTGAGAAAGGGAAGGGACTGTGCTTCCTGGGTCGAGTCCTGAAAAGAATCAGATTGGTGCAGCACAGATATTTACATGCACTAGCCTCCCTTATACTTCCATATGGGGAAGCATTGGATTGACGGATCATAAAAGATTAATAAACAGACGTACAAAGTAAAATTATTAATTTTTTTTTTTTTTTTTTTGAAGCTCACGGAGCACAACATCAAAATATTTATTAGGATTACATATTATGTATTCCGAATGCTGTAGTGTTCCTTTAAATAAGGCTCCCTATTCTGGAGACCAGAACACTCATACCTGGATGTAAAGAATGAAAGACAAGTTTCTACACAGGAGGGATAGCAGAGTATTTCCGTAAATACTAGATTAATAAGTGAATCTTGTGAAAACAGCAATGTCTTTGCAACAAAGCACAAACAGCAGTCCCTGACCTTGTTCAGGATTTACAGGGCAATAAACCCTGCAAACAAAATGTAACAAGTAACATATTGAATTCAAAAGCTGTAAACCGAGTGCAGCTCCATCAATACACTGTATAAACAGACTGTTTACAAACTCATTAGGATTTTAGGAGAGAGTGTGCACAGGATGCTCACAGAGCACCTTTCATGCCAATACAATATGGGGGTTACTGCCTAAACAGTGACTTGATCAGACTTGAAAAATTCGGGCTAAAATAGTCAATCTCTGACTACAGCTGAGATTTCTATCAGATCGGCAATGTCTGTAACAAGATCTAACCAGGAATGTAGAGGGGCCCAACACTCACTCAGCACTGCAACATATAATGTATGTCAGATAACAGTTTGTGTAAAAAAAAATAATAAAAAAAAATAATAGAATTTGTAACAATATATGGCACAACAAACTAGGGGAGCCCACAATCAGCCAGACGAGCTACCCACTTCATCATAGTGGTTTTAGGCTCCCCTAAACAATATATTTTGTGTTTCAAATTTCTTTACAATAAATAAAAATATATAAAAAAAAATAAATAAAAGATAGAATATATATATATATATATATATATATATATATATATATATATATATACACATACACACACACACACACACACACACTGCAATTTGCTTTGTAGGGAATACCATTTAATAAAAATTAAATTCCAGGCACACCTTTGGTTTCTTCTAAAAGGCAATCTTTATTTGAAACAAGAAACTGGAGACAACGATTTAGCTCCTAAATGGCAGAGAATTGTGCAGGGAGACTGCAGGGTATGATCTATACACCAAAACTGCTTCATTAAGCCAAAGTTGGTTTAATTTTTTTATGCTTTTAACATGTTGTATGAAATGCATGGCAGTTGGCATTTGAAGATCGGTTTGCTTTCACAGTGCTAACTGCAGCATGCGGCAATGTAAAGTGTGTCACATGTATAGCAAACTTTGCAGATACTACGCTCCGCAATGTACATTTTATAGGCTGTATTGCCCAAGCAAATATTACTGGCACGACTAGTGCAGCAGAGTCCACTATACCAGACTTCAATCCGCAGCTCTTTCATGTTGGGGCAACGGTAGTGTCATGGTGCCCCCAGGCTCGCGCTTGCTCAGATATCTGCAGAAAAACAGACTTTCTCTATAGAGAGACATGCACCGTGGGGTTTAAGTTAAGTAACATGTGATACTCTGGCACCCATACAACTTGCACAGTAGCCATTTTGTAACAGTCATCTTGCACCATTATTTTACTGAATGATTATACAATGGAATGCGGTGATACCTTAGGGGAGGACAGACATTCCATCATAAGATGACAAAGCGAAATCCATGAAAGGAACAGTTATGAATCAAGTTTGATTCAAAGTAACGTATCCAGCAGACACAACTGGAAACATGGAGTGGCTTTATACACATGACAGTTTTCTGCACAGATGGGTTAACATGTGATTTATCAGGTACTGTGTCCACCAAAACAAAACGGACGTGGGTAGGGCGTCAGTGGGGAGGAGGAGAACACAGGAAAAGTTTCCTTGAGACATTGCAACATAATATAAAATTAACGCAAACCATTTTTAAGTCCCAACTACCTGATGATACGATAGATCTACGCAGAATCTGCCATTAAGGAATGTGAATACTTCTTCTGACAAAGTAAAACGCCAAGCACCGCAACAACTGCAGCTCATGGTGGTTATGGTGTCAGGAGGGCTCTGGCGTTGTACCAGAGTAAGCAGCCAAACAGTTTTAGTGCAGTTAGACTACTTACCCGTGTCCTGCAGCCCACGCTTCTTAGAACTTTAGCTTCATTATTGGTTTGCAATATCAGAGCACTAAAGCGGTATGATTAGCCACAACGCACCATTATGAGTGAAGGGAAGATTCGAATGGATAAACAGACTTGCAACTAAACATTTCCTGCAAAGAGCATTGAATTTGATGCATATTATGGCATTTAAATTGCAACAATTGCATATTCCACAGCACTACAGGTAAACAAGACAGACTAAATTCTAACAAAACAGGTCATACTGGGACAGTAGTTTAAGAGAACCCTGCCCAAATTATTTATATTTCCCATGATTCCTTGCCCACTTCCATTCTGAACAAGAAATTAGGAAAAACACAATGAGCCATACACAATATCATTAGAAGGTGATGTCAATTGTGTCCAAGGGCACAGCAGTTTCGGAACAATTTAAGCGACTTTGTGACATTCTTGGCACAATAAGCAGCATTTTAATGACATTAGCACACCATAACCACTTCAATAACATTCAGCTACTACTATGCATTCCAGCTACTTTACATGTGTTCTTTATCTTAAAAGATTTGAAATAGAAAGTATATCAACATTACCTTTAATTAAACCAAAAGTGTGTCGGATTGATACAGTTTATGTATTCAGACAATCTGGGTCATCTACTATAGTACCCAGAAAGTGGCAATACGTGATTGTTTTTATAGAGAATAATCTAGAAAACATTGAACGTTAATGGAAAACAAAAGCCACGAACCAGAACAGATTTAGCCTTGCTCTGCTGGACTTGTGCATTCAGTAATTCTAGAATCTATTAACACAAACCGTTCTATGGAATGATGGGCTCAATTTATTGGCTAAATCACAACTGGTTTGATCAAAAACGACAGTTCTAGCGAAAGACATCAGAAGGGAAAAAAGAAAAAAAATTCTCATTAAACTCCCATTTGCTGATGTAGACATCCGTATCGCATTGTATGCTTTGTAATGTTATTGATGTAATAACCATGGGTTTACTTACTGTATAGAAACTGAGGTAAGCAGAGGAAAATATATTTAAAAAAAATAATTAGATAGAGCAAATACAGTTAAGCTACATCTCCCATGACGCTCAGCTTGACGGTCCCTGACAAGTTATTGGAAGAGGATTAAGGGTGATGAGTCAACAGTTTAAGACCTATCCACAGGTTAGATTAAAAATATATACCGTATATACTCGAGTATAAGCCGACCCGAATATAAGCCGAGGCCCCTAATTTTACCCCAAAAAACTGGGAAAACTTATTGACTCGAGTATCAGACTAGGGTGGGAAATGCAGCAGCTACTGGTAAATTTCTAAATAAAATTAGATCCTAAAAAAATTATGTTAATTGAATATTTATTTACAGTGTATGTATATAATGAATGCAGTGTGTGTGTGCAGTGTGTGTGTGTTGGAGTGCAGTGTGTGTGAGTGCGTGTATATGGGTGCAGTGTGTGTGATTCAGAGTGTGATGCAGAGCCTTGGTGGGGGGTGGGCATTTTTATTATTTTTTTTTAATTATTATAATATTTTTTTGTTATATTAATTTTTTTATTATTATTATTAATATTATTATATTATTTTCAATATTTTATTTTATTTTTTTTCGTCCCCCCTCCCTGCTTGATACATGGCAGGGAGGGGGCTCTCACTCCCTGGTGGTCCAGTGGCATTGGCAGTTCAGTGGGGCAGGGGGGCTGTCGGAGAGCACTTACCGCTCCTGTCAGCTCCCTTCTCCTCCGCGCCGGTCCGTTCAGCACCTCTGCCAGCTCACACTGTAAGTCTCGCGAGAGCCGCACTATGACCCCACTGGGAGCTGACCGAGGTGCTGAACGGTCCGGCGTGGAGGAGAAGGGAGCTGCAGGAGAGGTAAGTAAACGCTCTGCAGCCCCCAGTCTGTATTATGGCAATGTAAATTAATACAGACAATTAGACCATAATACAGACAATTGCCTCGAGTATAAGCCGAGTTGGGGTTTTTCAGCACAAAAAGTGTGCTGAAAAACTCGGCTTATACTCGAGTATATACGGTATATCATCCCTGAGCCTTTCAACCCAAGTTGGAAATCACATCCAAACATGGAACACACTTGACAAAGTTCAATTGCTTCCAAACACTGTCCATTCCAGTTCTACAGAGCTTCCGGTTGATTGTCACATACAATGTTGCAGGTTCATATTCTGAATGATGAGAGACTGCCCAGAAGCAGGAATTATGCAATTTGTGATATCAAGGTAATTTAGCCGTGGTTCTACACTGACCAGGCTTTAAAAAGTTACTTGGCACTGCGAGTGAGGGGTCCATATCACACTGACACTGAGTGCTACTACTTGCCAGAGATTCATGGTTACTTGCTATGACTAACGGCAAGTGGGAGACTTAACCGACGATTTATCTTACACTTTGACGTCGACAAGTTATTAGAATACATCATTGTGGTATTAGTTTCCAGACTGATTAACCATTTTACAGGCACTGAGTATTGCCGGTGTAATGCCAGCTATTCTAATGTCATACACCCAAAGCCTAGCAGTGGTAACGGCTGAGGGCATGACAATATTCAACTCATTAATATTCCAGTGCTTGACAAAAGGTTAAGACAAAGAAGTCCCTTAAAGTTGCGTTGGTATATCTTTTGACAAAGTTGGAATTTCAGTGAAATTAAGGACCATTTAATCCCCAAAACAACTTTAGCTTAATGAAGCAGTTTTGGTGTATAGATCATAGAAAATCCAAATTGAAGAGCGGAGGCCAAAAAAATACACAAGCAATCTCCATATACTGCTTTGCTATCCTTAACATAAAACTGGCACAAACAGTATGGAAGTAGTCTTCACGACCATTGTAACTGCTGTATTAAGATGTTCTGAAGTCAGGATTTAATTTCCTGAACATCCTTCGGTTCACTTAATGATAACAGTAGCAGATACAGAATTCTAACACAGACCTGGAAATATTGACTTAAAGGACCACTCTAGGCACCCAGACCACTTCAGCTTAATGAAGTGGTCTGGGTGCCAGGTCCAGCTAGGGTTAACCCATTTTTTTAAAAACATAGCAGTTTCAGAGAAACTGCTATGTTTATAAATGGGTTAATCCAGCCTCCAAATCCTCTAGTGGCTGTCTCACTGACAGCCGCTAGAGGCGCTTGCGTGATTCTCACAGACCGGCTGAATGCGCGCGCAGCTCTTGCACCCTCAGGGCACTATAGGCCAGGAAAAGGAGTATGTTTTCCTGGCACTATAGTGGTCCTTTAAATAAAAATAGATCTATATGAAAAAAAGAAAAAAAAAAAAACACACACACACACACACAACTCATGACGCGGTTGGACTTTCAGTCATTAGATACTTTCTAATTAGGAATATTTCCCGACACGTCTAAAAGTGTCAATCCCTCCCTCCCCCAAGACATCAGTGACAGCGGCAGGGAATTGGCTCTATGGATGATCCTGTGGTCTTGCGGGATCCTCCATATACCTTAATGCTGTACTCTAACCTACCGCTCCAGCAACTGAAGAAAATCCACCGGAAGATGATGGCACCATGAAGGACAAGTTCAGGCATGTAGAACTCACCTTTGCCTGCCCCACCAGGCCACTGGACCCCCAGCGGCAATGTTACAGCCGAGGGTCTTTGCAAGTTTTGGTTCCGACAGTGCCACTTTACATTTGAGATTCCCTTTGAATTCTCACTTTAGTGAATAAGTCCATGAAACAACTTTAACTTAACACGTTAAATGCTAGAGTGATGACCAAGTTACTACAAAAGTCCAGATACACAGACAGAACGTAGGCAACCACAGATGTTTATTTTAAAAGCAATAGGAGACAGTTCCTACAGACCAATTAATGGACATCCTGCAATAACCAAAATAGAGAGCCACCCCAACCCCTGCAGATGGTTGTGAACTACAGGATCTCTGAGCAGACCTCGAAATGAAAAGGAACACTCCAAACCCCATAACTATGAAATCCTCATAAATTAGAGATAACCGTCTGGAAACCAAGACTGCTGGCTTGACACTGCTCCAAGGAGCGTCAATCTCACCGAGGCCACCATAGGCAGGTTAGACGTTAGTTACACCAACCTGACCAATAACTTTTAAAGCTATACACATTTTAGGGTAGCACATTCTCTACAATGTCTTATCCCCTTAAGGACACAACTTTTGAAAAAAATGGAATCATGACGGAATATTTCCTTCATGTGTCCTTAAGGGGTTAAAAAGGTTTAACAGCCAGGAGTTTTAAAAGGAGAAAATAACAAATGCCATAACCCACACTAGCACTGATCTTATAAAGTGTGGCGTTACCCTAAAGCCAAGACACTTGATATCACCGCTTCCAACCATTTAACCATGCCACAGACTGCAATCAGCCTCCATGAGTTATGAGTTGGGGAGCTCTGGCACCCCCGTTCCAGCCCCATCACCCTTTTACTCCATGATCGTCACAGGATACATCGTAAGGGGGTGTGTGAGCTGGATAGAAATACTAAAGGGGGTATTTGTAACAGGTTTCCCCAAGTTGCCCCACCCCTTTCTGGGGAAACGAATAGAATCCTGTCAATTTTCTAATTACTTCACCCCAGCACCAAAATGTAACCCTTCTAAAGGCCAGCGGCACCTGGCATGGAGCCACATGTATTTTAGAGTAGATTATAAATCCAGAGCCCATATCATACCAGGGTAATATACTACCCAAACTGAGGGGCGCACAGTAACAAAATATTAAATGGCTAACTTACTACAATTACCCAGGATTCCCTGAGCAGAGCTACACACATTAATAAATCATGCACAGTGTGGGGAGGGCATGAGTTAAGCACGCAGTGTGTGCACAAGCGATCAGTAAGGCATACAGTGGGGAAAGGGGCATTAGACATGCACTGTACAAGGGATTTAAAAAATAAATACATGCAGTGTAGGGGCAGAGGAGTAGTAAGACATGCAGTGTAGGGGCAGAGAAGTAGTAAGACATGCAGTGTGGGGGCAGAGAAGTAGTAAGACATGCAGTGTGGGGAGGAGTGGGGGGTAGTAAGACATGCAAAGTGGGGGGAGTGGGGGGTTGTAAGACATGCAGAGATGGGGGGGTAGTAAGACATGCAGAGTAGGGGGGGTAGTAAGACATGCAGAGTAGGGGGGAGTGGTGGGGTAGTAAGACATGCAGAGTAGGGGGGGGGGCGGGAGTGGTGGGGTAGTAGGACAAGCAGTGAAGGAGGGGCACTAATAAGCATTGGGGAGGGAGAACATAAACATGTCACTGTGTCCATGTGCAGGTTGGGTCCCCAGGATGGGGGCAGAGGAGAGACACCCCTACCCCCCCATCCCCTGTTACTCCCCCTCCACCCCTTGTTGTCCCCTCACCTTTCTCTTGCACATCCTCTCGGCTGACCTGGGTGAATATGGACGGATTGTCCATCACACTCCTCCTCCTGCCAGCACTCACCCTCACTCCTTCCTGCCTCGGCTTGGGGGTGAGATGGAGAGAAAGAGGAATAAAAGGGGGGGAAGGGAGAAGATGGGGGGCATGGGAGGCTGAGGGGGGGAGGAGAGGAAATCGGGAGGGAAAAGGGGGAAAACAAAAAAATTAAATAAAAAAAAAGGGGAGAAACTGGAAACTTTGTTACAACATGGAGTTTCCTCTCAATCTGATCCAAACATGGAGCCCAGGGGCGGTTTCAAGGGGCCCCGTTAAAGCGGCAATACCTCCAGCTACCTCTGGGGGCCGCTCACTGCCCGGCACACTCACACTCCGCTCACTGCCCGGCACACAGTGCACTCACACTCCGCTCACTGACCGGCACACAGTGCACTCACACTCCGCTCACTGACCGGCACACAGTGCATTCACACTCCGCTCACTGACCGGCGCAGGCTGCACTCACACTCCGCTCACTGTACTCCGAGTCCAGCACTGACTGCACTCACACTCTGCTCACAGACGGCACAAGCTGCACTCACAGACGGCACTCACACTCCGCTCACTGACCGGCACACAGTGCACTCACACTCCGCTCACTGTACTCCGAGTCCAGCACTGACAGCACTCACACTCCGGCACTCGGAGTCACTCAGATTTATGTTTCATTGTGACCTATCCTGGCATTGTCTGTCCTGAGTGACTGACCTCCCTCCTATAGGGGAGATATTGGGGTCTCTAATTCAGATTATAGGGGGTTTAATATAAACTAAACAGGGAATTGAAAGCCAGGTAGCCAAATTCAGTCCAAGATAACCTTAATATTGTGTGACATGTTATTAGTACAGCGCTGAGCACATTGCTAGCCTCCCCCCCCCACCCCCCCCAGGGTTGGGGACAGGGTGACACATCTGCCCAAATACGTGACTTTAACAAACTTCTCGATATTGTCAGGATGGATAGATTAGGCATATACTGATCCACAGATTATCGGTTAGATAGATAGACGCATTATTGCAATAATTTTTTTTTTATATATATATATATATATATATATAAAAAATCAAAAAATTACCGGCACTCATGGGCTTCTTTCATCCAATTTATTAATAGGTGAAGATAGTCAGGTCAACGTTTCAGCTCCCGATCGGAGCTTTCATCAGGACACCAAAGGCACATTACATGGTATAAAACAAACATATATAGGACAAATAAATCACATTTAACCAATAGACACTGACCTTATCAGCTGTGCTCCATTAGCTCAGATGCTCGGCGTTCACTCAATCCCACTGCGCATGTCTAGCGTTGGTGTGGACTTCCGCATCACGTGATCGGGAGATCGGAACTCTGATCCGATAGCGTCATAGTAACCAAGCAACCGCTGGTTTAACCAGCAAGGATGCTACTATGTTTACAGCCATCGTTAGGAGTATTCTCCCTACGAGTACAGAGCCAGTCTCTCAGTGATTACGGACTATTTGGATCCAGCCTTGGTGCTCGCCGAGCATTCCAATGGATTCACACTGTTATTATTGCTATTCATCTTTAGATGTACATTATTCATATTCAAGAAGTAAATTATATTACTCACATTCTGTTAGCAAGTTGTTTAAAACTAAAGAAAAAAGAAAAAATATATGCTTGCTCAAAAAATCTATACAAGTGAAAAACATGTGTCAATTTATCTATAAACACAAGTGAATATATATCATCAGTAAGGTATAAGTACACTATCATAAATGTGTCATATGAACAAAATTTGTTCTAGTGATTTGCTTATTAAGTATGAAATCCTTAGTGAATATACTATATTATATTACAAATGTTTGAGACAGTGTGTGTGCCTCGATATACTTATATGTGCGTATCATACGTGCTAAAATATTAATAATCTGTCTCTGACTAGTGGTGAAGTAAGGAAAGAAAAACAAAAAAATATAAGGCGCATTTTCTATATTATAAGTTTCTTCAGGCTAGAATATTTATGTAAGTAATTTTTGGTCAGTGTCTTTGGTTACAATCTAAACATTAATAAGTACATTTTAAAATTCCAGTTAGACCAGAGTAATTCTCCCTCTAGGGGATGTCTTCAATAAAAATAATATATATCATATATAATTAACACATGGAACTTATCCTGTAGCTTACTCCCCAGGGTAGCTTTCAGAATTGTTCCAAATCCATACATTTCAGTGGAGAGGGCATGGGCACATATTTCAACCGTAAGTCTTGTTAAACAAACACCTAAGGACCGGTTAAAGAAAAGGAAAGAATGAACATTTTTCATTGAGACCTCTAGGGGAGATCGTATCGAATTCTATTATCCAGTAAGTTTCTCTTTGTAGGAGAAGTCTCCCTCTATCCCCACCTCTAGCCGCTACTGGCACATGGTCAAATGCCACGCAGCGCAAGGCAGAGAGTGGGTGTTGTTTTTCCAGGAAATGTCGGGCCACAGGTTTGTCCGACTTGCCATCACGATAGGCAAGGCGGATACTTGATCTGTGGCCCCTAATTCTCTCGCACAGTGCTGTTTCTGTCTTTCCTATATAACTCAGCCCACAAGGGCATGTGAGTTTATATATGACAAATTCCGTGCGACAGTGTATCCTGTGGGCTATTTTGTAGACTTTACCACTATGGGGGTGGGTAACTACCCTGGAAGGAATTATATGCCCACAGGTCACACACCCTAAGCATCTGACACAACCATTATTCATAGTTCCTTTTTTTGTGATGTTATAACAATGAATGGGATCTGTTTTAACTAACAGGTCTCTCAAGTTTTTATTCTTCTTATAGCAGAACATGGGCTTATTCGTCAGTTCCTTCGGCAGTGTTGTATCTTGTCGCAAGATGTTCCAGTTGCGAGTGACAATTTCAGAGATTTCCTGGCTTGCAGTGTGTAACATTACTGGAAAGATTATTCGATTGTTAGGTTCCTTTTTTACATTATTTCCTTTCTGATATTGGTCTCCTGCTTGTGTCAATGCTTTTTCAAGAATCGGTCGTTTGTATCCCCTCTTTTTAAATTTAGAATACATCATCTTCAATTGTTCTTTGCGTTGTTCCTCCTGAGAATTGTTTCTATAGACCCTCAGGAACTGAGACAGTGGCAGGGCTTTCTTCAGATGTTGGGGGTGAAAACTATCATAGTGTAGAATGGTGTTCCTGTCAGTGGGTTTTGTATATAACTTATACTCCAACTGATGATTGATGACTGATATTTCCAGGTCAAGGAATTGGACATTGTTGTGATCAATGTGTGAGGTCACTCTTATTGGCGTAGGCAGGTCATTGATATGTTGTACGAATCTCCTCGCTTCCTCATCTGTGCCCCTCCAGAGAATTAAAATATCGTCAATGAAGCGATAGTATCTGACTATTTGCTCTCGATATTGTGTCAATATATGTTTTTGTTCAAAGTCGAACATAAATGTATTAGCATACATTGGGGCCATCGCGGCCCCCATGGAAGTACCAGAGACTTGTAAGAACCATTGCTTTTCAAACCTAAAATAATTATTATACAACGCCAAGGATAATAATTCCAAAGTAAATTCAATTGGTGGACCATAGTATTGTGTAGACGTAGATAGTAGTTGTCTCATCGCCTCAATACCCTCCTGGTGCGGTATCACTGTATATAAATTGTTGACATCCATTGTTATTAATACCCCATCAAATTCTTTGATTCCTTTGAGGTCCGCTATCAAAGTATTAGTATCTTTGATACATGTAGGTATGGCGGTAACCGGTAATTTGAATAGATGGTCAAGATATTTAGCTATAGGCTCTATAACACCATCTATGGCAGACACGATGGGTCTTCCTGGGGGGGTATTTGGGTTTTTGTGGATTTTAGGCAACGTGTATAATATAGGTGTACGTGGCGCTTTCTTTTGTAGGTATCCAAAAAGGTCTAATTCAATAAAGCCCGCTCTCAGTCCAAATGATAGAACCTCTTCAATCTTTTGAGTTATAATACTCGTTGGGTCTTTATCTAAGAGTTGGTAAGTTGTTTGTACAGACAGTTGTTGTTTGATTTCTTTTGCATAATCAGAATAGTTTAAGACCACTATCCCTCCTCCCTTATCCGCTGGGCGAATAACTATCGATGGATCTGATGCTAGACGACGTACTAATTTATGTTGTTCTTTTGTGAAATTCCAATACTGTGGCTTATGTTCTTTTAAGACACTCTTTGTTTCATTCGCAACAGTAGACAAAAACGTCTTAATCGTAGGTTGAGTTGGTAAGGGATCGAATTGACTCGGTTTTCGAAAAGATTGTATTCTTGGTTCCAAAGTTTGGTCACTTGGGGTTTTCTGTTGTTTATTAAAATGGTCTTTAAGTCTCAATGTACGGCCAAATTTGTATAATTCGACATTCCACTGGAAGTGGTTAGGAGCCTGAGTTGGTATAAAAGATAGTCCTTTACTTAGGATGTCCAGTTCTTTGTTATCAAGGGGTCTGTCCGATAGATTGAAGACTGGGATTACCTCCGCATCGGCGGTTTCCCTTTGGGTCCAGTGTATCCCACCCTTTTGTCCTCGTCTTGTGGCTGATCTCTTTCGCTTTTGCTTCTTGTCGCAATCCTCTGTGGGGGTTGTTCCTCCTGGAGTTCCTCTCGATCTAAAAAATTGGCCGGTTCGTTTGGGCGTATTCCTTCATTGTCAGATGCTGATTCCCCTGATGTGACATCAATCGTCCTGATGTTGGGTTTGACGATCCTCTTACGAAATCGTCTGGGGCGATTCTTATGTTCGCCTGAAAGCCATCTGTACACTGAATGTTCAGTATAATCTTGCTGCACCCTCTCCATTTTCTGTCTTTTAAACTTTATCAACTGATTTTTATATTTTATCAGTTCCTCATTGAGTTTAAGCTGCATTTTCATTCCATCCTGTGAATTCAATAAGACTGCATATTCATTTTCAAGTTGTTGGATTTTTTTACGGATTTCCATAAGGTCTTCTTTTACATCCTGGATTGTAATTAACATTAAATCCAATGCACATTTATTCAGGACTGAGGTCCAATCTTTACATACCTTGGATTTCGTTCTTCCGATTGTCGGTATGTTGTGGACTCTAAAGCCCCTTGGTATCTGCTTGGCCCTATGATAGTCAGATAAAAACAGGCCATGTAGGTCCAGATCCGTTTCTTTTTTCTTCAATCTCAACAATTTAAAGTATATATCCCTTATAGTAGTTGTAGTTGGTAAAGATAGACTCGTAGAGTCCCACAGGATTTGTTCAGCCTGTTCCTCTGAAAATTGGAGGGTGTCAGCTTGTGTTGCATAAGCCCCTGATTCTTGGAAAAAAGTATCCATATTGCCCAACTGTCTCTTTAAGACAGGGTTTATCAGGTTTTATTACAAAGGTTCTGTCCCAGTCCTCTCTAAGTAGTATGGAGTATGAAATTATAAAAATAGTTATCCTCTTATAGAATAAAACTCAATCTTTTACTGGTATGCATTAAAAATGAAAAAAGAAGTGATAACTATGGATTCAAAACAATACAGCGAACTGTACAAAAAAATGTCCCAATGTTTGAAAATCCTTACATTCCAGAGGATAAATATTATGAAATCAGTGGGTGCATAGGGAAGGGTCCCTGGAAGGATCCAATATACAAACAAATGAAAAAACCCCTGCACTCCAACTTTTCCTAGTGTTACTGCCAGGTGCCAAGTCCCAAATTTATAAAAAATCAAAAAATTACCGGCACTCATGGGCTTCTTTCATCCAATTTATTAATAGGTGAAGATAGTCAGGTCAACGTTTCAGCTCCCGATCGGAGCTTTCATCAGGACACCAAAGGCACATTACATGGTATAAAACAAACATATATAGGACAAATAAATCACATTTAACCAATAGACACTGACCTTATCAGCTGTGCTCCATTAGCTCAGATGCTCGGCGTTCACTCAATCCCACTGCGCATGTCTAGCGTTGGTGTGGACTTCCGCATCACGTGATCGGGAGATCGGAACTCTGATCCGATAGCGTCATAGTAACCAAGCAACCGCTTTTAAACAACTTGCTAACAGAATGTGAGTAATATAATTTACTTCTTGAATATGAATAATGTACATCTAAAGATGAATAGCAATAATAACAGTGTGAATCCATTGGAATGCTCGGCGAGCACCAAGGCTGGATCCAAATAGTCCGTAATCACTGAGAGACTGGCTCTGTACTCGTAGGGAGAATACTCCTAACGATGGCTGTAAACATAGTAGCATCCTTGCTGGTTAAACCAGCGGTTGCTTGGTTACTATGACGCTATCGGATCAGAGTTCCGATCTCCCGATCACGTGATGCGGAAGTCCACACCAACGCTAGACATGCGCAGTGGGATTGAGTGAACGCCGAGCATCTGAGCTAATGGAGCACAGCTGATAAGGTCAGTGTCTATTGGTTAAATGTGATTTATTTGTCCTATATATGTTTGTTTTATACCATGTAATGTGCCTTTGGTGTCCTGATGAAAGCTCCGATCGGGAGCTGAAACGTTGACCTGACTATCTTCACCTATTAATAAATTGGATGAAAGAAGCCCATGAGTGCCGGTAATTTTTTGATTTTTTATAAATTTGGGACTTGGCACCTGGCAGTAACACTAGGAAAAGTTGGAGTGCAGGGGTTTTTTCATTTGTTTATATATATATATATATATATATATATATATATATATATATATATATATAATTTTTTTTTTTTTTTTAAATCGGTATCGGTTTACAGTGTTGCTTTTATTAATAGGACAGGGCCCAGCAGACGCCATCTTTAGTTTCCGGCAGCCCCGCTCTCCAACTCTTGCCAGCTCCATACAGTCATAGCATTCCCGCAGGTTACCACGGCAACATTCCAAGTGCCATACCATGACGAGCTGCCGGAAACTTAAGATGGCATGAAAAAAAAATGTTGGCCCACCAGTGAGTGTAATGTCCCCCTCCGTAGCCACAGGTAAGAGGCAGAGAGGAAATCGTGAAGCATTTTTGGTTTTAAAATTAAAAAATAATTTTAAATTGCCCACAGAATGCAGCCCCTATCCCACCCCACATTTACACAAAATATCCAAAATTCTGATACCAATTTTATATGTACACACAGTAGTTAAAGGAAAACTATAGGCTAGGAATACACACGCAGCACAAAGTGTGGAGAAAAACATTTGTCACTTACCTGAATCCAGCCATTTTGTCACTTACCTGAATCGGCACTGGGTCAGGCTCCGCCTCTCGTCCCCGACATCAGGGACCTAATGCGCATGCACAGAGAGTGCCACACTCGCATTAGAACTACCCCATAGGAAAGCATTTAATATCACAGAGTGTGATGACGTCCAGCGTCGTCAGCTGACCAGAAGTCACCCAACGACACAGATGTGCCATGAGTGGTGCTAATCCTGTAATGTAATTAATCAATAAACTAATTACATTGCAGGGTTAAACTGAGAGGGACAGTGCACCCAGACCACTTCAATGAGCTGAAGTGATCTGGGTGCCTGTATAGTGTCCCTTTACTAAATGGGGTAAATCAGATTTTTCAAGGAGAAATTGGATTCCTATTTTGAAGTCAAGAAGGAATGGTGTCCCCGTTCTGTGGCAAATGTATCGACATTCTTTTGGATCAATGGCAGAAACAATTGTGTGGAAGACTGAGATGGATAGTCTTAAAGGGACACTCCAGGCACCCAGACCACTTCTGCCCATTGGAGTGGTCTTGGTGCCAACTCCCACTACTCCTAACCCTGCAAGTGTAATTATTGCAGTTTTCTATAAACTGCAATAATTACCTTGCAGGGTTAACGCCACCTCTAGTGGCTGTCTACTAGACAGCCACTAGAGGGCACTTCCTGGTTCCTAGCACAGGAAACCTGTGCTAGAGCGTCGCTGGACGTCCTCACGCTGTGTGAGGACCTCCAGCGTCGCTCATTTCCCCATACGAAAGCATTTAAATTATTTTTCAATGCTCTCCTATGGGAAAACGTAATGCGCATGCGCAGCATTGCCGCGCATGCGCATTAGGTCTCCTCAGCCGGTGGGTGGGATCAGTCTCGCCCACCGGCCGACGCAATACAGAGGAGGAGCGGCAAGGGACATCACCGCTGCCTCAGGTAAGTGACTGAAGGGGTTTTCACCCTTCAGCAACTGGGGATTGGGAGGGAGAGGGACCCTCCAGTGCCAGGAAAACAGATCATTTTCCTGGCACTGGAGTTTCCCTTTAAGCCTATTCTGCAAGTGGGGCAAAACAAAGTCTCACTGCCCAATTCTCTGCCATTTAAGAGTTAAATTACTTTTGTTTCTGTCCCTCCCCTAGCTGTGACTGACACAGCCTGCATGAAAACAAAATGGTTTTGCTAACTTGCCTTAGAAGTTTTAATCTCCTGCTCTGTAAATTGAACTTTGATCAGAGCAGGAGATTACAAATTCTATGTTCGACCATGCAATAAAGGAAGTATAAACATTAGATCACTCTTTACAGGAAGTGTATATGAAGGCTATGCAAGTCACATGCAGGGAGGAGTGACTAGGGCTATATAAACAAAGTGATTTAACTCCTAAATTACAAAGAATTGAGATACACCAGAACTGCTTCTTTAACCCCTTAACGACACATGACATGTGAGACATGGCATGATTCCCTTTTATTCCAGAAGTTTGGTCCTTAAGGGATTAAGTTATTTTGGTGACTATGGTGTCCCTTTAAGCAATTGTCTAGCACTATCCAGTTTAATCCAGGCAAAGCGAGGGTGCACATTGCATTGGAGGATGGAAGACTGAAATAGTGAGGGAGAGTCATCATTCCCAGACAGGTGTGCTTTTTTTTTAAGCACAATTAAACATGCAGTGTTGTATCCGCTGTTCCTCTCGTGCTCTAGCATTTTTGAAATTATGGCATTTTTTCAGTAACAATAGATTATCAATCTCTGTCACTTTTACTGCCAGAAAAGTGTTTTAATCTAAATTTGGTGTCATTTCCTGGAATTGACTTTTCTGCAAAATAAATTGCAGAATTCAGGCAGAGAGCAGACAATGTTTAATACAACACATTTTATTTTGAATAGATCTCTAGATAAGAGACTGACACTTTAGGTTATTTTGCTCCTCCACCTCCCTGTGTGTTTTGTATGCTGATTGCCAGGTGCAAAGTGCAGAGTTTTTAACAATGATTGACAGGAGGCCAAGATTGAATCTCAGAACCGACACATCTGTGAATAATCACACTACTGAATAAAAATCTTTCTAGACCCCCCTTGCAATAAAACCTTCCCTATATCTTAATAGTGAGAAAGGGGAGAAGTAACTTAATCAATTAAAAAAATAAGCTTCATAGTTACCTGGTGAAAGTCTTTCTTCTAACATCTTTATTAAAAATAAAAAAAGACCCAAATCACAAAACAAAACGACATGAAAAGGAAAAACCCCGCAAAGAAAAATAAAAGAAGAAAAATAGGAGCCATCTTCACCCAAGTTGGGCTCTTCTAAAACAGGAACGTTCTTTATAAAGGCCTTCCTAGACGAAATTGAAGTCAGAGCACTCTGATTGGTTGATGTGGAAGCCAGTGACAAGTAAGTCTTGTCTCTTTTTTTTAAAACTTTTTAATGTTGTGGCTGGCTAGCCAGTGCATCGCCAATGCCCAGATATTAAAGGGTCACTGTATGCACCCATACCACTTCAGCTCATTGAATTGATCTGGGTACAAACACCCATCACCCTTTACCCTGAGCACTGGAAATATTCTCCCATTTAGCTGTGCTTTCAGTTCGGTGACTTTGGCCTTGAATTTTAAACTCACTTTGAATTCCGTGCAATTCTCACCTTAGTAAATAACCCTGTTATATTTCTGGCGCGTGACAGTTCCCATTTCGTAAATTCCCTGACTCTTGGAATATCTCAGGGTGTTGTGCTTACACCCTACCACCATTCTCTAAGCGGATGACGGAGTGTCAGAATATCAACTAACTCTTACAAAGCAGGGGACAGTTATACAAATCTATCTAAAGGTTTCCTGTTATTAGCGATGGAAGACGACCTGCCGAAGACTAGGCAAGATTTAGAATACCAAAAAAAAAATCTCCACTTCATTTGCTTATTGACTGGTCAGCAAACACATATTATTGAAAGTTTTTGCATAGATCACAAATCAATTATTCTGCGGGAAAGAATTGGGAACTAGCCCTGAAGCAAGAATGAAATTACAGGGATGTTCACCAAAGTGTAAATTCAAAGTAGAGTTCAGTTTTAAGGCCAAAGTAGACGAACTGGAATCTGGAGTTACAGATTTTTCTTTAAATTCTCTCTACAGCGAATAACCCTGTACGTGTTGGGGAGTTGTGATTTCTGTCGTAGTTAGCACACTTCCCAACATTTCAAATGGATGTGGCCAGGGGCGGGGCTATTCGGAGAAATTATAGGAAACTTACTAATAAAAAATAATTTTACTAAGATGTAATTTATAACAAGAACAATGTATCTTATTTACACAGACTGATTTCTAAACACATTTATTGTAGTTTAAGACACATTACTGGGAGTATTATTGCTGTGGAGCTCTGTTATACACTCGGACACATTACTGGGAGTATTATTGCTGTGGAGGTTTGTTATACACTCAGACACAGTACTGGGAGTATTATTGGTGCAGAGCTCTGTTATACACTCAGACACATTACTGGGAGTATTATTGCTGTGGAGCTCTGTTATACACTCAGACACATTACTGGGAGTATTATTGCTGTGGAGGTTTGTTATACACTCAGACACAGTACTGGGAGTATTATTGGTGCAGAGCTCTGTTATACACTCAGACACATTACTGGGAGTATTATTGCTGTGGAGGTTTGTTATACACTCAGACACAGTACTGGGAGTATTATTGGTGCAGAGCTCTGTTATACACTCAGACACATTACTGGGAGTATTATTGCTGTGGAGCTCTGTTATACACTCGGACACATTACTGGGAGTATTATTGCTGTGGAGGTTTGTTATACACTCAGACACAGTACTGGGAGTATTATTGGTGCAGAGCTCTGTTATACACTCAGACACATTACTGGGAGTATTATTGCTGTGGAGCTCTGTTATACACTCAGACACATTACTGGGAGTATTATTACCGTGGAGCTCTGTTCTACACTCAGATTCATTACTGGGAGTATTATTGCTGTGGAGCTCTGTTATACACTCAGACACATTACTGGGAGTATTATTGCTGTGGAGCTCCGTTATACACTCAGACACATTACTGGGAGTATTATTGCTGTGGAGCTCCGTTATACACGCAGACACATTACTGAGAGTATTATTGCTTTGGGGCTCCGTTATACACTCAGACACATTACTGGGAGCATTATTGCTGTGGGGCTCTGTTATACACTCAGACACATTACTGGGAGTATTATTGCTGTGGAGCTCTGTTATACACTCAGACACATTACTGGGAGTATTATTGCTGTGGAGATCTGTTATACACTCAGACACATTACTGGGAGTATTATTGCTGTGGAACTCTGTTATACACTCAGACACATTACTGGGAGTATTATTGCTGTGGACAGTGGCGTACATACCGGGGTCGCAGGGGTCGCGGCTGCGACCGGGCCCGGCCACCAGGGGGCCCGGCCGCCCTGCGACCCAGGTATGTACACACAGGGCCGGCCTCTTCTGCTGGGGGGCCCAAGAGCCAGCCACCTCCGGGCCCCCCGAGGCTGGCCCTGCTGTCACCCGGCAGGCGGGCGCACGAGGGAGCACTGTCCCCTGAGTGCTCCCTCTTCAGCTCCCTCGCGCACCGCACTGAAACCGGAGCCGGAAGATGACGTCATCTTCCGGCTCCGGCATCAGTACGCGGCGCGCGAAGGAGCTGAAGAGGGAGCACCCAGGAGACAGTGCTCCCTCGCGCGCCCGCCAGCCGGGTGACAGCAGGGCCAGCAACACCACTGGACCCCAGGAAATCCCCCCAGCTCTCCCACAGGTAAGTGGGTGAGTGTGTTAGTGTGAGTGAGTGAGTTAGTGTGAGTGAGTGAGTTAGTGTGAGTGAGTGTGTTAGTGTGAGTGAGTGTGTTAGTGTGAGTGAGTGTGTTAGTGAGTGTGTTAGTGAGTGAGTGTTTTAGTGAGTGTGTTAGTGTGAGTGATTGTGTTAGTGATTGTGTCAATGAGACAGCCACTAGAGGCTGGATTAACCCTCTGAAACTGCTATGTTTTCAGCTGCAGGGTTAAAACTAGAGAGACCTGTCACCCAGACCACTTCATTAAGCTGATTTGATCTGGGTGTCTGTAGTGGTCCTTTAAGTGTATGTGTTTATGCATGCACTGGCGTACATACCGCGGTCGCACGGTTCGCAGCCCTGCGACCAGGTGCCCGCCGCCATGTGTTGCGGCCCCAGCCCGCGCAGAGTAAGCGCGGGGGGGGCCCACGGATCAGTTTTCGCACCGGGGCCCCATGGGTTGTGTGTACGCCACTGGCTGTGGAGCTCTGTTATACACTCAGACACACAATGTGGAGCCTAGAAAATGAGGGACAGAGGTGTAAGGACTGTCTCTCCTAAATAGGGAAACGTGGGAGGTATGGTTAGTGTTACTACTGTATTGACCAATGTAGCATCATGGCACATGTGGGATTTACTGTTTTGTAACTGTGCTTTAAAATATGCAGAAATATGTTGAGTTTAACTATTGCATACACATTTATAGACATTTCTTCTCAGATGTGTTTTCTTGTGGGTTTGTTTGATTGTTTGATTGTTTGTTTTAATTTGCCAGGATATTCATCAAAGAAAGAATTGTTGAAAATTCAAAGTGAATTTACTGAAATTAAAATTTAAGGCCAAGTTAGTTGAGCTGGAAAAAAATCTCCAAATCGGCTTCTTTTGGATTTAATTAGGAAATTCCCAACAATTCTCCCTCCCTATGAATCTGGTGCTGCTGAAAACGTTCTGATCTGGAAAACGTGTTCAAGAATTCTGGGATTCGTCTCTCTGGTGGTTTGTTTTTCTGAGATATGGGGGAAAAAAGTCACACAAAAATTGGGAAGTGAGCAATCCAACCATGCACAGCTATTTACAAACATGAGAATTCAAAGTGAATTTCACATTTAAGGACAAAGTAGCCGATTTGGAAGCAAACCTAAATTAGAGAATTTTTCCAGTTTGGCTATTTTGGCCTTAAATTTGAAATTCACTTTAAATTCTCACTTGAGAGAATGACCCGGATAGAAAACGTATACCTGGTAAATTATCAAAATTGTCAAAACATTTACTGTGCAAATTCTAAAAGGCATAATGGATCACAAATCTAACGGGTTTATTCAGTAAGCTCCAAATTGTAGCGATTTCAAATCTGGCAAAATATAGACTAAAAATTCTCACATTTTCCCATAGCAACAGGTTGGCTATTTTTACCTCACTTTGGCCATTTGTATTCAATTCAGATCAGGGGTGTTCAGCTAGGCCTGAATGCGCGCCAGGATAGCTGCCAATCACTGAAGTCCAGTAAGGGTCGACCATGCAGGGATCGCTGCCAAAGCGCTCTCTACATGGTGATGGTTCTTGTGCTCTAAGTAGCGTCTGATGATAAGCTTGTGCTACGCTTTGTGGGGAAAAAGCTTTGAAAAAGCGATGGGGGCGGCGGGATGGGGCGGCAGGACAGGACTCTAAAATAGGGACCGTTCCTCCCCAAGGAGGCATGCAATCTTTGAATGAATATTTAGAAACACCACACATACTGTATTAACCCTCTCCACCCATTGTGTATTTATGTTTAATTTACTATATTCCCCCCCTGTCCAAAGTTGCTAATTGAGGGCTAATTATAAAGATTTATCAGAAACAGCCGACTTATATATAATCAGATCAGCGTCACTAATTAGTACAGAATAATTAGTTGGACGATCCTGGACTAAGATCGTATTGCACACTGCTAGCAGTTAAATGGCTAATTATGATGGAGATTGGATAATTGACGTTTTAAAATTGTGAGATGCTCCATAGAGATTTACACTAGTACATGTGAATTGCCTCACTGGGATTTGGACTGAGTCTCAGCGCGGCAACTTTATCCAATAGGCAAAGCGGGCAATTGCACAAAAGCATGTGCATTGTACAGCTCCGCAGAATAGGTTGGCGATTTAAAAGTAAAAGTAAGAATGCCCTCAAGACAGACAAGGAAGACACGCTGAAATTTGGCAATGAAATGAAGTGACTGAAAACAGAATGGTAGATTTTATGCTAAAAAGAAACAAGATGTAACTTTTACTAAATTTGAGAATTCTCTCAGATCGGCTATTGTTGCCTAATTTTGCTTTGTTTTTGTTTTTTTTAAATTCACTACAAACCAGTATTAGTGACTAAGCCCCGATGTCTTTGCACACCAGCAAGATGAAGGTGCTGTGTACTGTAAGATTGTTTGTTTGTTTTTTCACTAAAATTCTACAATACCATAAAACAGATTAGGGACTACATTTTGTTATGTGTGATACAATTTGTAGCTCAATGCGGGTAAAGGAAAAAATTCAGAAAGCTTGCACCCGCCACGTTTTGCCATTTCCTTCGAGTGTCAGTAGATGGGATCAGGTATATTCTAGAATAATGCACAACAGATGTCTATGGGTTCTCCATGGAGGTTCCTGCTTTCATGTTGGATCTCTTAGAGGTTCACATTTTGTACGGTAGGGCATGCGTGACAGCAGACCAGTAACACTAAAATAATTACATGAAATCACTTGGGTCGTTAGTCACTAATTTTTCAATTAATTATGAGGTCCCTGTTGTACAGAGGAGATTTAAAAAAAATCTCCTGCGGCTGCTCCCACCTGCAGCAAGGTATCGGGTAGTCTCAAGGTGTCTCAAGGTAGTCTCAGTTGTTAAGGCATCTTTCCCAGCTTCTCTGGCACTCCTGCATGGCATCGCGACTGACGGAAAGGATGTAACGAAAGCTGTCTCTGATGCATCACGCAGAGACAGCACACTCACCTACTGACAGTAGTGCTGCAGGGATAGAATAAGGAAAATAATTACATTTGGTGTGTGTCTATGAATGAAAGTGTATGTAATCATGTATGGAACATACATCCTGTTTTTGGTTGGACAGTTCTGAATGTGACCTCTGGTGCTGTTCTGCTTTTAGTACCTGTTTTCCTGCTTGGGGGACATCAGAGACCGCGTCCTCAGAAAGCTGGAGCACATCATTAGACATGCTTGACCTAGCAAATTGTGCTCAGATCATTCAAACCATAGGTAGTGCAATTCCACAGCACTCTGCGCATGGACTGTGTTGAGTGGGCCTGACATTTCATGCTGAGTGGACCTGGCATTTTGTGTTGAGTGGGCCTGACATTTCGTGTTGAGGGCCTGGCATTTCGTGTTGAGTGGGCCTGGCATGTCGTGTTGCGTGGGCCTGGCATTTTGCGTTGAGTGGGCCTGACATTTCGTGCTGAGTGGGCCTGGCATTTCATGTTGAGGGCTTGACAGTTCGTGTTGAGTGGGCCTGGCATTTAATGTTGAGGGCCTGACAGTTCGTGTTGAGTGGGCCTGGCATTTCGTGTTGAGTGGGCCTGGCATTCCGTGTTGAGTGGGCCTGGCATTTCGTGATGGGGCGTCGCTTTCCCCTTGTCCTTGCAGGCTCGCCCATATGGCTTCATCATTGGTGCTCACACTCCTACCCCCCTCCTAGACCACCCACACTGTTCCAATTTCATTCCTTCAAATGTTGGGAAGTATTTGAATATGTGTGTTGGTGTGCCTAATTGGTTAGTTAGGTATGCGTTTGTATGTCTGTATGAAGGTATGTACGTGTGCTAGTTGTGTATGTGGGTGAGTGACTGGCTAACGGTGCATGTCTGCGTATGAACACGAAGGTTGCAATCCACAGGTGCTAACATGCCGCTGGGGGTCTTTTTAAAAAAAATATTTACTAAAGACGCACATCTCTAACCAGTGTAGCCAATGCACACGGACTCATACTATAAACCTTGAGGAAACCCTACGTCAATGCTCGTAAAATATCGGCTAGAGTACGTTTCAGCTCCAGGGAATTGATAGCTCCACGTTCATTCACTCCCGTAAACACTCAGGAGTGCGTGCTCGGACATCTAATGGAGAAATTTCACGAGATGTGCCCTCGTAATATTCTCAACTCATTTACATAATTTACCAGCAAAGTATGTAAGTAAAATATAAATATATAGAAATAAAAACTGCAAATCCAATTGCTAACATTTTTATTTAGCTTCAGGTTGTGCTTGAATCAGCACGGTGACGACAGTCGCTCTATAAATTAATGGGGGGGTAGGGGAGAGGGGGTGTCACTGTTTCCAATATGAAAGACACATCTGTAGCCACATTGTATCAGCCATTAATGCTGGCATGTGGCTGGCTAAGCGTGGTTGGCGTTGTAGTGGTAACGTGCCAGTAGTTGCCATTTTTGTGTGGTTGTTATTAAAGGCACATCCCACATTAAGCAGTGCAGCCCATACACTGTGTGGGAGCTCACACATTGCCCTTTTAAGAATTCTGACATTCTCACACAAACAAGCTGTGTGAGGGAGGGGGCTCCTGCACTCCTCAGGGCTTCCTTGCAGTGCCCATGGGTGGCCAGACCCCCCCTCCTGGCTCCTTCTCAGGGGTCCTATAACAGGGGGTCTGGAGGGGGCCCCAGGAACTCAGGGCTCCCCCAAGGGAAAGGCTTTAGCTTTCTTCTAAGAGGTTGGCAGTGGGGAGCCTGGAAACCGCCGAGGGAGCGTCTGCAAAGTGCTGCTGTCGGTCCCAGGCGCAGAGGCGGGAGTAGAGCAGCAGCACTGGGACAGGCAATGTGATGTGTCCCAGGGAGAGGCTGGGCCTCTGAATACCAAACAGCACAGCTCACAAAGCAGGGAGCGTCTACAAAGTGCAAGCTCTGCTAACCCTGCAGCTCAGCCCAGAGACTGCAAACACTCAGTCTGGGGGGAATTACTGGGATTGCTGCCCTGGGGCTCCCTAGTTATAGTATGGGGGTACTGCCACTGGGGCTCCCCAGTAATAATATAGGGGTACTGCCACTGGAGCTCCCCAGTAATAATATGGGGGTACTGCCACAGGGGCTCCCCAGTCATAGTATGGGGATACTGCCTCTGCGGCTCCCCAGTAATAATATAGGGGTACTGCCACTGGGGCCCCACAGTCATTGTATGGGGGTACTGCCACTGGGGCTCCCCAGTCATAGTATGGGGGTACTGCCACTGGGGCTCCCCAGTCATAGTATGGGGGTACTGCCACTGGGGCTCCCCAGTCATAGTATGGGGGTACTGCCTCTGGGGCTCCCCAGTAATAATATAGGGGTACTGCCACTGGAGCCCCACAGTCATTGTATGGGGGTACTGCCACTGGGGCTCCCCAGTCATAGTATGGGGGTACTGCCACTGGGGCTCCCCAGTCATATTATGGGGGTACTGCCTCTGGGGCTCCCCAGTAATAATATAGGGGTACTGCCACTGGAGCCCCACAGTCATTGTATGGGGGTACTGCCTCTGGGGCTCCCTAGTAATAATATAGGGGTACTGCGGCTCCACAGTCATTGTATGGGGATACTGCCACTGGGGCTCCCCAGTCATAGTATGGGGGTACTGCCACTAGGGCTCCCCAGTCATAGTATGGGGGTACTGCCACTGGGGCTCCCCAGTCATAGTATGGGGGTACTGCCTCTGGTGCTCCCTAGTAATAATATAGGGGTACTGCCTCTGGGACTCCCTAGTAATAATATGGGGGTACTGCCACTGGGGCTCCACAGTCATTGTATGGGGTTACTGCCACTGGGGCTCCCCAGTCATAGTATGGGGGTACTGCCACTGGGGCTCCCCTGTCATAGTATGGGGGCACTGCCTCTGGTGCTCCCTAGTAATAATATAGGGGTACTGCCTCTGGGACTCCCTAGTAATAATATGGGGGTACTGCCTCTGGGGCTCCCTAGTAATAATATGGGGGTACTTCCACTGGGACTCCCTAGTAATAATATGGGGGTACTGCCACTGGGGCTCCCCAATAATAGTATAGAGTGCTTCCACTAGGGCTTCCCAATAATAGTATGGGGTGCTGCCAGTAGGGCTTCCCAATAATAGTATGGGGTGCTGCCAGTAGGGCTCCCCAATAATAGTATGGAGTGCTGCCAGTAGGGCTCCCCAATGATAGTATGGGGTGCTGCCAGTAGGGCTCCCCAATAATAGTATGGAGTGCTGCCAGTAGGGCTCCCCAATAATAGTATGGGGTGCTGCCAGTAGGGCTCCCCAATAATAGTATGGAGTGCTGCCAGTAGGGCTCCCCAATGATAGTATGGGGTGCTGCCAGTAGGGCTCCCCAATAATAGTATGGGGTGCTGCCAGTAGGGCTCCCCAGTAATAGTATGGGGTGCTGCCAGTAGGGCTCCCCAATAATAGTATGGGGTGCTGCCAGTAGGGCTCCCCAATAATAGTATGGGGTGCTGCCAGTAGGGCTCCCCAGTAATAGTATGGGGTGCTGCCAGTAGGGCTCCCCAATAATAGTATGGGGTGCTGCCAGTAGGGCTCCCCAATAATAGTATGGGGTACTGCCACAAAGGCTCCCTAGTATTAATATGGGGGTACTTCCACTGGGGCTCCCGAGTCATTTTATGGGGGTACTGCCTCTGGGGCTCCATAGTAATAATATGGGGGTACTGCCACTGGGGCTCCCGAGTCATAGTATGGGGGTACTGCCTCTGGGGCTCACCAGTCATTGTATGGGGGTACTGCCACTGGTGCTCCCTAGTAATAATATAGGGGTACTGCCTCTGGGACTCCCTAGTAATAATATGGGGGTACTGCCACTGGGGCTCCCCAGTCATAGTATGGGGGTACTGCCTCTGGTGCTCCCTAGTAATAATATAGGGGTACTGCCTCTGGGACTCCCTAGTAATAATATGGGGGTACTGCCACTGGGGCTCCACAGTCATTGTATGGGGTTACTGCCACTGGGGCTCCCCAGTCATAGTATGGGGGTACTGCCACTGGGGCTCCCCAGTCATAGTATGGGGGTACTGCCTCTGGTGCTCCCTAGTAATAATATAGGGGTACTGCCTCTGGGGCTCCCTAGTAATAATATGGGGGTACTTCCACTGGGACTCCCTAGTAATAATATGGGGGTACTGCCACTGGGGCTCCCTAGTTATATTATGGAGGTACTGCCTCTGGGGCTCCCCAATAATAGTATAGAGTGCTTCCACTAGGGCTTCCCAATAATAGTATGGGGTGCTGCCAGTAGGGCTCCCCAATAATAGTATGGAGTGCTGCCAGTAGGGCTCCCCAATAATAGTATAGAGTGCTTCCACTAGGGCTTCCCAATAATAGTATAGAGTGCTTCCACTAGGGCTTCCCAATAATAGTATAGAGTGCTTCCACTAGGGCTTCCCAATAATAGTATGGGGTGCTGCCAGTAGGGCTCTCCTATAATAGTATAGAGTGCTTCCACTAGGACTTCCCAATAATAGTATGGGGTGCTGCCAGTAGGGCTCTCCAATAATAGTATAGAGTGCTGCCAGTAGGGCTTCCCAATAATAGTATGGGGTGCTGCCAGTAGGGCTTCCCAATAATAGTATGGGGTGCTGCCAGTAGGGCTTCCCAATAATAGTATGGGGTGCTGCCAGTAGGGCTTCCCAATAATAGTATGGAGTGCTGCCAGTAGGGCTCCCCAATAATAGTATGGGGTGCTGCCAGTAGGGCTCCCCAATAACAGTATGGGGTGCTGCCAGTAGGGCTCCCCAGTAATAGTATGTGCAAGAATGGGGGTGCTCCCCTCCCCAACACAGAGTAGTATTAAGCGTATCCAGGGTTTAGTCAGGGGCATTTTGCGTAAATTTTCTAGTTCACTACAAGCCTATTTATAAATGTTATTGATAAATGTCCCGGAATCCTGCAATATTTGGTCCTAGAATAAAAGGTACAAATAAAATAATTTTAAAAGGATAAATTAAGTAAAATTATATTTTGATACGTTTTAATATAGATATTTTCCACACTTCCAGCCAGGCAGTATATGAGATTTAACGTTCCCCTGTGATGATCGGGTAACACAATGTCAATACAATATCTCAGCCTTTTCGCATAGCTTGGTTATTTATCCTCAGTTTTACTAATGGATTATTCCAGCTGGGGACACGTGAAAATTAACAGAAAAACACAGCGTTTCGAAGGTTGGCCGGTAGTCTTTGTAGTCTTAAAAAAAAAATACAAACCTGACTTTTGTAAGTTCACTGACTTCCTTTTGCATATTTTGGCTGGATAGGGAAAAGATCTCCAGTTGAATTATAACATTTATTTAAGGGCCACTAAATTATTCACAACATTTAAACGCGAGCAGCAGCCACGTACACTTACATACCAGCCTCACTTTATCACATATTTCTAAAAGAGATCCCCTGCTGTATCCCCTGCTGTATGCCTCCGTGGTTTGGAATGCCGCCCCCCTTGTGCACAATTCTGTAAACTGACAGGGGCCCACTTGAAAGTTTGGGTAATACTTATATTGCAAGAAGTAATATTGTGCTTCTGTCGCAAAATGAAATCTGTACAGATAAACAGATGTAATATACAGTGCGTTAGCCCATTCAATATACAATATATAACCATGAAAATCATCATAATGTGATAGATAACAAGTTTGTTTAAAGGTTACGTGAAGCACCATAACCACTACAGTGATTTGAAGTGGTCATGGTGCCTGGAGTTTTTATTCGCAGTATTTCACTATGAAACGCTGCACATGCGGAGTGTAACCCTCTGTTGCCATGGGTTTTATTCCACCTCGAGCAGCGTCATTGGGGCGCCTTTGGCCAGCCTAGAACAAGGCAAGATAATATCAATTCTGTGCATTTTAGATGTCTGACGTCAGCATGCTGGCGACACAGAGGTCCAATGGCAGCACGGCTGTCTTCCCCTCAGGCTGTCTTCCCCCTAAATACCTCCTCCGGTTAGATGGGGTAACCCCAGCAGAGGAGCATCAGGCTAAGGAGAGAACTTGGCCTTGGCGCTGGAACAGGAGTCTATGTTTTAGTCTTTATTCAATCTTTTTATTTTGCATTAAACGCAAGGACAAAAATCAACAACCAATACAGAAAGTGTTAGTGACAATCAATTTGGTTTGAAGAATTGCACATCATAAGTTTTTGCCCATTGGACAGACACACTCAGAGTAATAAAAAACAAAAGGCACTTGTAAGGTTGGGTATAATTGTGATGTTGTGATAGATGAACTAGCTGGAAAGGGGGCGGGGGGAGTGGGGGCATTGGAAGGATTACTCTAACCATAAGCCAATGTTTTCTTAAAACACTGTTTTGTTTTTTTGGTTGGAGAAACCCTTTAACATGCAACCTTTAGCACATACATCCTGATTGTGTTATGTATACAGCTTACATGTTAACAATTGTGCTGAGTATTCCCAGCTGTGTGTTAACCTGTAAGAACTCTACAGTATATTTTTACCAAATGACATGATTAAAATCATTATGTTATTTTACAGCCATTTTACTGTTTTACAGAATTTTAAACACACCACAGGTCCTGCTATCCGAGTTCATTGTTCGATTCTCCACAAATCTATCCAACGTCCAGTTATCATCAATAAGTACAGATTGGTGGATATTGTTTTTTTTTTTTTTTTTTTTTTTAATTCTTTATTTTTTGTTGTGCAAGATATAACAATAGGCTTACTTAGCCATGGTAGCAGTCGTAAGCGGCAATATACAATAATCACAAACATGGCATATGTATAGACGGCACAATTTTTTGGGTTTTGTTGAGAAAAAAAAAAAACGTAGACAGTAGATTTACATAGCAATTCACAGGTGAGTTTTCCCGTCTGACATGCACAACATTAAGGGATTATTATAACAAGAGTTAACCGTTGCTAGGGTTACGTTAAAATTATCCTTGCAAGCTAGGTACACGCTATAGCTACCGCTAGCATAGTGAATTGCCTAAGTAAGTAGTGACAGTCGCTTAAAGTTAATATACATTGTTATGTTAGATATCATCGCTTACTCATCTATATCTTTCCGCTTTATTTAAACGTTGCTGTGTAATACTAAGGCTTATGTATTGTTGCTTTTACGGCACCAAACCTCTCACCTAGGCGTTCACACAGATGGTATAATACTACCTAAGAATGTTATCGCGTTACAAAAGTCAAATTTAGCTTTAAATATAGTTTTATCACAAGACGGTCGCAGCAGAGGCCACGGCAGGACCTGTTCATTTAACTATAGTGCTGGTGTAGTATCCCTTCACTCTTTCTTTGCAGACATAGTAGGTAGTGGTAGTGGATAGTGATGCATTGAACAGAATATGCTTAACTGTCTATGCAACTCTTTGGGCGTAGTCCGCTGGGTAAACTGGGCAGACGTTTATCGTGAGGTCCAGGAGCATGCTTGGTATGGATAAGTGAGTCCATTGATGCTGTTTGACGGTTATTGTGGGGTCAAGCTAGAGCTGGCTTAGGTCCAGGCTGGCAGGGTAGGTTATTGCTGGATGGGTACAGGGTGGGTGGCTTGATGTTCCGGTCCCCGTGGGGCAGGTTATGCCAAGGTCTGCTCACACCTGTGGGATTGCTTGTCATAGTGTCCTCCATAGGATCTCTTCATCCTATTGCCTCCCTGCGTGGTGCCCCTGGCCTGTACCTTCATTTGCTCAGTGTAGTCTGCCAGCATAGCCCTGGGGCAGTCTGTCATGGTTGTTGCGCCGGCTGTTCGTGCACATGGCTGTCGTGCGGCGGCCATCTTGAGAAGCGCCATGCGGTGGTCACCTCGCGCCCGGGTGGATTCTTGAGCCTGGTTTGGCGAGCTGTTCAGCACCCTTATGGACCGGGATGACCCCCCCGGTCCAGGGGGGGGGGGGGGCGCCGGACACCGGCCGGAGACCCGGGAGAGCGGCCGTCTCGTCCCGGCTCAAGCTCCTCACGCCTCGGGCCAGCTTCGGGTAACGGATCGCTTCGTGAAGGGTATCCCCTCGTACCTCAGGATCTGGGGATCCGGGTGAGTGTCGTTGCGGGCTATTGTGACGATTTTTTCCTCCATTTTGTGCCGTTTTCCCGGTCCCAAGGCGGGAGCTCAGACAAAGCGTGTCTGATCCCGTCGGCGGTCCGGCCCCGCCCCCCTGGTGGATATTGTTAACTCTTATTATATCTCCCTACATTTTGATAATGTACTGTATGGTTATACCTGATACATTATTTCTCAGTTATTCTAGTTAAACCTACACTTTGATTTTAGAATAGAGGAGATTTTTTTATTTATTTATTGATGAGTTAATCTAAGATGCCAATAGAGAGCAATTCATTTAGGATTTAGCACAATAAAAACAATAGATAATGTTTGAAAGTCTACTGGGATCTATGCGCCCCTATGTACATATTCTCCTGGTGCAATAGACATCATGGCCTGCAATTATTAAAATGGACACAAGGTGGAGCTATTTTTGTGCTCCAGGTGATTGGCTGAATAGTAGATCTATACATATATTGTTTTCTATGTTTGAGTATTTACGTATTGTAAATACTATGCATTATCTCCATATCCCAAGGCAGCTTGTAGAAAAGAATATTAAATTAAGCACAGAAACCATTCTGCATTGTCCCATTAGAAAGGAACTGTACAGTGCGTGTCTGGTTTTTGATGTCTTTAAATCCTAACTTTAGAAAAGTAACGTAAAAGCTAAAACATAAGTCATTTCTAAGAGAACTGACGGAATTTGTTACATTGAAAAAGTAAGTCATGTCAGTGTTTATTTGCAAATTGCTGTCGTCTTATTTTGGATCACGAATCCGGAAACTACGAAAATATATGAAAGGCTAAACGTGATGGTTTATTTTCAATCTATTTTACTACATAATGAAAATTTCATTTTAAGTTAAAAAGTTTAATACAAAGTATCAGCAGCCCTAAAAGTGCTCTGTTATGGTGCGTAGAAAAAGCACTGATGTCTAATTAATGTTACTCACTCTGGGTTATTAACCGAAGTGAGAATTCAAAGTGATATTTCACATTTACGGCCTAAAATTTTAAATCTACTTTGAATTCAAACTTTAGTCAATAAATCCAACAGTCTTTATTTGTGTTACAGTATTAAATCTATATTGTCTTATTGCTCACATGCCCTGTAATTACATTATTCCTAGAACAAGTGAAATAAATAATATACCGTATATACTCGAGTATAAGCCGACCCGAAAATAAGCCGAGGCCCCTAATTTTACCCCCAAAAACTGTGAAAACGTATTGACTCGAGTATCAGACTAGGGTGGGAAATGCAGCAGCTACTGGTAAATTTCTAAATAAAATTAGATCCTAAAAAAATTGTGTTAATTTAATATTTATTTACAGTGTGTGTATATAATGAATGCAGTGTGTGTGTATGAGTGCAGTGTGTGTGTGCAGTGTGTTGGAGTGCAGTGTGTGTGTGTGTGTGTGTGTGTGTTGGAGTGCAGTGTGTGTGTGTGTGTTGGAGTGCAGTGTGTGTGATGCAGAGCCTTGGTGAGGGGGTGGGCATTTTTATTATTATTTTTAATAATGACCCTTGCGAGACTTACACTGGGAGCTGACAGAGGTGCTGAACGGACCGGCGCGGAGGAGGAGGGAGCTGACAGGAGCTGCAAGAGAGGTAAGCGCTCGCTGCCAGCCCCCACAGCCCCCAGTCTGTATTATGGCAATGTAAATGTAAATTGCCATAATACAGACAATTGACTCGAGTATAAGCCGAGTTGGGGTTTTTCAGCTCAAAAAATGTGCTGAAAAACTCGGCTTATACTCAAGTATATACGGTAAATGTTTTTAAAACAGAATCTCCAAATGATCAGTTGACAATAAAGAAGTTGATATGGTGGTTTATCTTCCGCGGAGACATTTCTGTTTGCCTGTCTGTCTCTGGGTTATTGTAATTAGTGTTTATTGATGGCTTGTATGTTGATTGAAGAAGTAAATGTTGGCTTTGATTAATAAAATGAAAACTGTACAGGATTGTATGCACTGACACGGTAACAAATGGCAGGTTCCTGTGCTTTTTTATGGTTACAATAATTGGGAGATTTAGTGAGAAATAGGGTGGAAAAATCTCCCCGGCCTAGGGCTGACAATACACAAGTGCTAGCCCAAAGAGGGTACTGTACTGCTCTACGGCTGGTGGGCAGAGGAGAGATCTCTCTCACTGGCGATGCATGCTAATGCAGGGGGTCCAACAGGGGCAGACACGTTGTATTGCTCATTTGATAGTATTAGAGCATTGCTCTAATCCTTTCATTAACAACAGAAAATGTGTTTGTGAAAATACTAAACAATTGCAGGGGATTTCTCCATGTGAGAGCTTTTCAGTTGGGTCCGCATCTGGACTTCTCTGAACGCACACTGTCCTGACATGCTCTTTTTGGCATGCTTTTTGATAACACAATATGCCCCCTTTATGACCCGGCGCCCCCATATTTGATATCTCTGTCTTTAAATGCCCAGCCCTGGCAGGAAGCAGCTTATTTGACTTTTTTTTTATATATACATTGTTTCACATTTCATAGGAAGCTCTTAGAGATTTCGGGAGATGAGTCTGCCGTGGATACCACAAGCCTGTGGCAGCAGAGCTGACTCTCCATGAAAGTGCTTAATGTAGCTATGTTAGCCACACCCACTTCCACGCACATTGTATTTCCATCATGTGGGAGATTCACTGCACTCGTCCCTCCCCGCTGTAGGTCTCGTCTTCCTCGGGGAGTCCGTATGAGAATTGAGTGTGCCTCCCGCCGGACAGGAAGCCGAGTCCATGTGCTAGACAGCACGTCCAAAGCTACAATAAATGAAACGATGTATTAATGTATCCGCACAGATCATCTCATTAGAATCTCAGTGTCGAAATTTACATTCCTGGAACAGGGACTGACTAGAGTGAATTATTACCATAATACGAATAAAGAGCCCGACCTAGACAGAACCATAAAGGGAATCTCAGTCATATATTTAGCTCAGTTGGAGAATTTTTTATATCGGTCATTTTGGAATAAAAGTTACAGTTATCTTGTCAATTCTCCACAATTCCATATTTCTTAATTAAAAGATAATCCCTTCCTGTGTTATTGTTTTATTGCATTGACCTATTTATATATTGGGGCCCTGTCTTGGGGGGTCAGCACAGATACAAACTGATAACTGATTCTGACTTTTATCGGGTTACTCACTAAAGTGAGAACTGTGAAGAGTTCAAAGAGAATGGCAAACCTTAGACCAAAATAGCCAAAGTGGAATTTTTCCAGTCCAATTAATTTGGCCTTAAGTTTGAAATTGACTTAATTCCTCACAAACCTCCTTTAGTGAATAAAATGGACAGTCTCCTAATTCTTACAGTTCTGTCATCATTTGAAATCCCTGCTTGAACACAGGTGAAAACTAGGGATATGTTCTGTGGGGAATACGGTCATGGAAACATTATTGCTAAGCAAGTTTTTTGTTTTTCTTTTAATTGTATTTTAAAAGCTCAGGAGCAGGATTTGAAATGATTGAAGCCACATGGATGTCCATGGGGTAGTTGCTCCGCTGTTTTGGAAGCCTTGAATCTAATAAAGCACAATGGGCGTCATAATTGTCCCACAGCTGGAGGTCTGTTTTGACCCTGCCAGGTATTCAAGACCGAAAGGATGGGCCTGGGTTAGTCCAACCCTGAGGACAACTTAAAGGGACACTATAGGCACCCAGACCATTTTTCTTGTGTCCCTGTCAGTTGAACCCTGCAAAGAAACTGCAATAATTACCTTGCAGGGTTAACTCTATCTCTACCAGACAGCTACTAGAGGCGCCTCTGGGTCGTTAGGCGACTTTTGGTTGCATAATTGACGCTGGACGTCCTCACTCTCTGCACGAGGACATCCTGCATCAGCTAAAACCACATAGGAAAGCATTGATACAATGCTCTACTACGGGGTAGTCCTAATGCGAACGTGGCAAGCGCCGCGGATTGAGTTGGAAAGACGGAGCCTGCTCAGCACCAAGGGACATCGTCACTGGATTCAGGCAAGTGACAAAAACTTTTCTAGCCTAAATTTTCCCTTTGAAGCAACATCAAATAGAGCACTCCCCACCCGTGGCGTGTACACACAGACAGCAATAAAAGGTTCTTGCTAACTGAGCATTTAATAATATATAAAATGGCAATAGACGGAGCACATACAGTTGCAAGAAAAAGTATGTGAACCCTTTGGAATGATATGGATTTCTGCACAAATTGGTCATAAAATGTGATCTGATCATCATCTAATTACGCAAAGTAGATGGTGGGAACCGCACTCAATCCCAGCGGCCAAGGGTGCTCCGGATCAGGACCAGCAATCCCAGAATTATACACGAAAGAAGAAAGGACCACAGGCACTCCAAATTGAAACCGTATGCAGATTTATTAGGAAAAAATGCAACGCCAAGCAACGTTTCGACCAACAAAAAAGACCTTTGTTGGTCGAAACGTTGCTTGGCGTTGCATTTTTTCCTAATAAATCTGCATACGGTTTCAATTTGGAGTGCCTGTGGTCCTTTCTTCTTTCCTGATCATCATCTAAGTCACAACAATAGACAACCACAGTCTGCTTAAACTAATAACACACAAATAATGAAATGTTGCCATGTTTTTATTGAACACACCATGTAAACATTCACAGTGCAGGTGGAAAAAAGTATGTGAACCCCCAGACTAATGACATCTCCAAGAGCTAATTGGAGTGAGATGTCAGCCAACTGGAGTCCAATCAATGAGATGAGATTGGAGGTGTTCGTTACAGCTGCCCTATAAAAAACACACCAGTTCTGGGTTTGCTTTTCACAAGAAGCATTGCCTGATGTGAATGATGCCTCGCACAAAAGAGCTCTCAGAAGACCTAGATTAAGAATTGTTGACTTGCATAAAGCTGGAAAGGGTTATAAAAGTATCTCCAAAAGCCTTGCTGTTTATCAGTCCACGGTAAGACAAATTGTCTATAAATGGAGAAAGTTCAGCACTGCTGCTACTCTCCCTAGGAGTGGCCGTCCTGTAAAGATGACTGCAAGAGCACAGCGCAGACTGCTCAATGAGGTGAAGAAGAATCCTAGACTGTCAGCTAAAGACTTACAAAAGTCACTGGCAAATGCTAACATCCCTGTTAGCGAATCTACAATACGTAAAACACTAAACAAGAATGGATTTCATGGGAGGATACCATAGAGGAAGCCACTGCCGTCCAAACAAAACATTGCTGCACGTTTACAGTTTGCACAAGAGCACTTGGATGTTCCACAGCAGTACTGGCAAAATATTCTGTGGACAGATGAAACCAAAGTTGAGTTGTGTGGAAGAAACACACAACACTATGTGTGGCGAAAAAGAGGCACAGCACACCAACATCAAAACCTCATCCCAACTGTGAAGTATGGCTGTGGGGGCATCATGGTTTGGGGCTGCTTTGCTGCGTCAGGGCCTGGACGGATTGCTATCATCGAAGGAAAAATTAATTCCCAAGTTTATCAAGACATTTTGCAGGAGAACTTAAGGCCATCTGTCTACCAGCTGAAGCTCAACAGAAGATGGGTGTTGCAACAGGAATATGACCCAAAGCATAGAAGTAAATCAACAGAATGGCTTAAACAGCAGAAAATACGCCTTCTGAAGTGGCCCAGTCAGAGTCCTGACCTCAACCCGATTGAGATGCTGTGGCATGACCTCAAGAAAGCGATTCACACCAGACATCCCAAGAATATTGCTGAACTGAAACAGTTCTGTAAATGGTCAAGAATTACTCCTGACCATTGTGCAAGTCTGATCTGCAACTACAGGAAACGTTTGGTTGAAGTTATTGCTGCCAAAGGAGGTTCAACCAGTTATTAAATCCAAGGGTTCACATACTTTTTCCACCTGCACTGTGAATGTTTACATGGTGTGTTCAATAAAAACATGGCAACATTTCATTCTTTGTGTGTTATTAGTTTAAGCAGACTGTGATTGTCTATTGTTGTGACTTAGATGATGATCAGATCACATTTTATGACCAATTTGTGCAGAAATCCATATCATTCCAAAGGGTTCACATACTTTTTCTTGCAGCTGTACATGAGCTGGACATTGAAATAACATAATTGTACTCTCACTCCCCCTGCTGGTCACTTATAGAACTGCACGTTCCACATACAAATTATGGCTAGTGGCTAAGGCTGTTTCGCTAACCTCTATGCCAGCATGGCCTTGCCTGCCCAAGTGAAGGGTGTACATGTAATTTACTTACCAGGTAGAGCGTGAACACTGCATACAGTAAAAGAATGATCCCTATAACAACGTAAAGGGCAATGTTGTCCAGGGATGGGATGTACACAACCACAAAATACAGATTAATGGCAAGGATTAGTACTATCAGTACGATGGCGACCACCTTCCCAATACTGTGGGGGGGAAAGAAATATGGTGGTTACTGCACACAGGCTCACAGCTATCTATCATATTACACAGCTATCTATCACTGCATACAGCTATCTTTCATATCACACAGCTATCTATCACTACACACAGCTATCTATCTTATCACACAGCTATCTCTCACTACGCACAGCTATCTATCATATCACATAGCTATCTGTCACTGTGCACAGATATCTGATACTATAGTGCATGTGGTTATCTGTCACTGCACACATCTATCTGATTCTGTAATGCATGTGGCTATCTGTCACTGAGCACAGCTATCTGATACTGTAATGCCTGTGGCTATCTGTCACTGCACACAGCTATCTGATACTGTAATGCATGTGGCTATCTGTCACTGAGCACAGCTATCTGATACTGTAATGCCTGTGGCTATCTGTCACTGCACACAGCTATCTGATACTGTAATGCCTGTGGCTATCTGTCACTGCACACAGCTATCTGATACTGTAATGCATGTGGCTATCTGTCACTGAGCACAGCTATCTGATACTGTAATGCCTGTGGCTATCTGTCACTGCACACAGCTATCTGATACTGTAATGCATGTGGCTATCTGTCACTGAGCACAGCTATCTGATACTGTAATGCCTGTGGCTATCTGTCACTGCACACAGCTATCTGATACTGTAATGCATGTGGCTATCTGTCACTGAGCACAGCTATCTGATACTGTAATGCCTGTGGCTATCTGTCACTGCACACAGCTATCTGATACTGTAATGCCTGTGGCTATCTGTCACTGCACACAGCTATCTGATACTGTAATGCATGTGGCTATCTGTCACTGAGCACAGCTATCTGATACTGTAATGCCTGTGGCTATCTGTCACAGCACACAGCTATCTGATACTGTAATGCATGTGGCTATCTGTCACTGAGCACAGCTATCTGATACTATAATGCCTGTGCATATCTGTCACTGCACACAGCTATCTGATACTATAATGCATGTGGCTATCTGTCACTAAGCACAGCTATCTGATACTATAATGCCTGTGGCTATCTGTCACTGAGCACAGCTATCTGATACTGTAATGCCTGTGGCTATCTGTCACTGCACACAGCTATCTGATACTGTAATGCATGTGGCTATCTGTCACTGAGCACAGCTATCTGATACTATAATGCCTGTGGCTATCTGTCACTGCACACAACTATCTGATACTGTAATGCATGTGGCTATCTGTCACTGAGCACAGCTATCTGATACTATAATGCCTGTGCATATCTGTCACTGCACACAGCTATCTGATACTATAATGCATGTGGCTATCTGTCTCTAAGCACAGCTATCTGATACTATAATGCATGTGGCTATCTGTCACTGCACACAGCTATCTGATACTATAATGCATGTGGCTATCTGTCACTAAGCACAGCTATCTGATACTGTAATGCATGTGGCTGTCACTGAGCACATATTGTTGCCATGTTTACTGTGCTGTCCTATAAAGCATGTTCTGTTAACACTTATCACATTATAAAGGGCTATTCCCCAGACAATGAATTAAGCAATATCTGCCCTCTCCCTATACATTCCTTCACAGGACATAGATTGAGTTACTACGTTGCTGGATGGACTTACACGCCATTGACGAAATCCTGCATCAGTGGGCGCATGCTGGTAAATGTCAGCACTGGCAACAAAGCAAAGGGCAGCTGGAAGGCAAACAGTGACAATCAGAGCCCAGAAAGGTGAGACGCACACCATGCTTTTATATAAAAGAAAAATATATAACTGCTCAGCCTGGCCCTTCTACTCATACGGAGCACTCCCGGTATAGTGGGTGTATATATCTGCTGTTCTGGTAGTTTCCTTCATGAAAATAGATGAATGAAGCAACTGCAAAAACTAATACAGGCTACTGTTCCAGACAAACGGCTTCATTCATGTTATTTCATGAATATAGCTGGTTGTTGTTGAAGAACAAAGTGTCAGGGAATGCCTTACACCAAAACCTCTGCTTTAAACGTGGTGAATATTTTATTGTAAGTATCTCTTTGTTTAAAAAAATGATATGATCTAACAGTACAGTAGGCTTATATCAAACCTTTATCAAACCGCACATTGATGTATTACTCCTTGGTTGTGAGAAAAGATTAAAGGGGAATCAGACCTTCCAAGATGTTTAATGTTATGTTTACTAACATCCTATATTTAACAGATGTGTTTTTGTGAGGAATGAAAAGCAAAAGTAAATTTAAAAATTCCCACAGTTCTATTTACTTGTATCTTCAAATGGAACGCCTACATCTCCCAGTCAACTGTTTGCCATTTCCTGTCATTGCACATAGTATGTAAATCGGGAGAACCCGAAAAAATGCACTGTGTGCCCTAGCTGGGCTGGGACTGACTGCATTATATCAATTGCAAAAGCTTTCATTTACATTTAAAAGTAAAAAAACGAGCATCACATGATAAAAAAAAAACACGTGGCAATTGTCAATGCTGTATTCAATTTTGTAATTTATCTTCAGGCACCTCCTAAAAATATGAGTATCCCTTTAAAAGTGGTTATGGTTCTATCTTACATTTGTGAAACCCCTTTTGGGATATTGGAGATGAATAGAGAACACGTCCCAAAGGAGAGATAAATACCGGTAAGTAGGATTAACTAAATCTATAATACTAGAAACGCAATGGGCTGCTATCACATATTGATGAATTTTGGTTTTGTAGTAAATTGACATTTAGGTATAGTTTTATTTAGGAAGGCTGGAGTGATAACATGTTAGCTCTACCAAAGAAGGACGTGTAAATCTATCAGCAGGCTATGTGATTATTTTACAGATTAACTACCAGTATGCTTTGTAGAACATTCAGAAAATCGTTCATTCCCGACAGATGCTCTACGTCTTTAAAAGCGGCCACAAATACGGTGGGAATAATGGCGAAGGATCTGGTGAAGAGCACACGGTAGAACCTGGACCATTTTAGGTTTAAGAAGCCCTGAAAGAAAGACTGAGGTTAGGGTCGAGAAGACCATGAGTCTGTTAGGCTGCAGGGGATCTGAGAATAATACATTTCTGTAGCAGAGACTACATCTCCCAGAATGCTTGGAAGTTTAAAAGCTTAGCTCAGTTGGTTAATAAACCAAATGTGGAACATGTTCCTAGTGAAGCGCAAATACCCATTGATATTTCTGAGGTTGATTAAACGAACCGCATTGAGTTGAGTAATAACAAGCGCTGGACAAGCATGAATACTAAAGAATTTCTTAAACGTTATTCCTTTCATAAAACACTTGTATTGGTTAGAGTAACCTTTGGTGTCCTAATACACTCCCCAAAATAAAAAAAAATAAAGTTAAAATTCACCTCCATCCTGCACCAGCGTTTCATAGTAAATTGTCGCACATACAGACTCTGCGCACCATGACCATTTTGAATCATTGAAGTGATCGTAGTGCTCGGACTAACCCTTTGATTATTTTTGTTACATGTAGAGAATTAACAATTAATTAGGGTGTAATGTAGTTTACATCCAATTTGTGGTGGTGCTACCTGCTAGTAAACCGCAATATAAAGAGAACAAACGCTTTGTTATTTATTATTACTTAAATATCCTTGAGGTTCTGTTATTTATTTATTTATTTTGCTGGGGAAAAAACTCAACATACATACACATAAATAGTTATACATTAAAGGCAATTCCAAAACATATTTTATACAATCCTATACAAAAATCCTAATCACCGTATTTACATATAAATTTTGTATTTTAGAAACATTGCATCTTTCGCATAGCATTAGACAGTCAGACACAGTTAACAAAATGTTAAAGCGGCTCTGTCACCCCCTCTTCCAAAACGAGTATTTCATAGAGATAGAATATTTATGAAATACTCACATTACTGTTAAAATTTCACCGAAATTCCAACCCACTCAAAATATATACTGAGACAAAGTAGGAACATCGTGTTTTTCCTTTGCTTAACATGCTTGCCATTTCCCCCACTTGTCACCAGTGGAAAAAAAAGCTCTTTATTTTGAGGATCTCGCGGGATCTTCCATAGACCTCAATGCTGTAATCTCGCACATACCTGAGAGTACAGCGCTGACGTTGGCTCCATGCAGCTGAACAGGACAGTGTGAAAGAGTATGGCAATTCCCCCCCGAGGGGCAGGCTCAGTAAGTAAAACCTACCTGCTCCTGCCACCTATGGCCACCGGACCCCTATATGTCACCATTGGGAGTCTTAGCAAATTATATAAAGACCCCAGACTGTGATACAGCAGCTTTAATTGGTAAAACTAACTTGGAGACGATCAGTCAATCAGCCACTAGAGGGAGCATTCACACCATAAACCAGATTTGTTCAATTAGTGTTTTTCCAGCTACACACAGACTGCAAAAAACACAATTATTCCCTTTAATCAGCCTCCCAGTGTAATAAATGCGGCATACACAGAGTTAAACCCCTTTGCTGCCGGGGTGTAATGTCACGTCATTGGGGCGTCTGTATCCAGCCCGGAACAAGAGTCATCTAGACTGACTAATGTGAATTCTGTGCAAGTATATCTAACAGCAGCTCAGACAGCCAGTGGCGGCATGGTCCCCTCTCCGTGCCACCCATGTTCTCCCCTCGTCAGTCTCCTGGTAACTAGTGATGTTAGTGTATAAGGATCGGGCTGATGGGAGAACTTGGAATCGGCACTGGACTGAAGGTTTGTTTACGTTCCTTTTTATTTTAAAGCTTTGATTGGGGAAGACCAGCACAGCGAGGGTTACTCTATCCAAAACCAGAGATGGGTTAAACATTGTATTTTGGTTGGGGTTGCCCACTGTGCCCTATCGGCAGTGTGAGCCTAGTTCTCAGTGTGTCAGAGCCCTAATTCTCTGTTTTATCAGTTTGTGTAGTTGTTACTAAATGGGATTATGGGAACTGAACAGCTAGTTTTACCGGATATAACGCTATCTGCTCTCCATGTTTACAGAAAGTAAAACGTGCTCAGTAGGTAATGAGAAAGTGGAATGGTGACTATAATGAGGAGGTGAGATAATAATATGATAAGACCTGGGCTGGCTGTGAATTGCCATCTGTGGAACACAAGCTTTAACACCCTTAGCCTTAGGCCTGGACTTCACATAAGCAGAACTAGCAGCTTAGTAACGCTCCATATTTCTCAGGAGGAGTGAGACACATACCTTCCAAGTGTCCCTATTTAGGAGAGACAGTCCCTACAGATACATTGTTCTTGTTCTAAATTACATTTTACTTCTATAAATTGTTATTAGTCAGAAAAGCCCTGGCCACTCCCCCACTCACTCAGAAAAGCCTTGGCTATTCCCCCACTCACACCCCTAAAATTAAACTGTCCCCCTCTGTCCATGTGAAATGTTTGAAGGCATGAGAGGCCGGCTAAAGGTTATCCATTAAAACCCCTTGCCCATTACAGTATCTCCACCTGGTGGAGGCTTAAAATAAAAACCAAATTTGGGGATGATTAGTAGTGATGAGAGTTATGTGTTATACCAATCCTAATAAAATAGGGTTACACCTGTGTTCACTTACCTCCATCACAAACTGCCCTGCGTAGGTCCCTGTCATTGTAGAGCTCTGACCGGCTGCCAGAATTCCCACCGCCCAGATGTAGAGAGCCGCAGGTCCGAAGAAGCAGCCCAGGATGACCCCCTGTGTGGACAGACACGGTGTAATAATGGCACAATTTAAATCCCGCCCACAGTGCATGTCACTGCTAGGAACCCAAAGATAACGCCTGTCTGGCTAAGGCTCGCAGGTATTATTGTCAGGAATTCAAATTAGCCGAACTGGACAAACTCTCCAGGTCAACAATGTCTCCAGTTCACCTATTGCAGCTTATAATTTGAAAAATCACTTGCAGGACTATTCATTAAAGTGAGAACTGCCAGAAGTTCAAACAGAGTTATCTAGTTAACCACTAGATCAGTGATGCCCTAAAGGTAGACCCCCAGATGTTGTAGAACTACAACTCCCATGATGCATTAAAACATCTGGGGATCTACCTTTAGGAGATCCATGCATTAGATCATCGTAATCTCTGTTCCACCACCATAATGGCTGGCTGTGCATCATGGGTTATGTAGTACACAAGCATGCCAAGGTTATCCATCACTAACCAATATCAAGGAAAAAATAGGAAACTGAAAAAGCACTGTAGCTTTAAGTAGAACACAGAAATTAGCAGATATAAATGTTTTCTAAACAGATAGACAGACAAAACTATTCAAGTTTTAACCCACTGCAAACACAGATACTGATACATTATAACGAAAAGAATGCAAACCGGAACTGAAACGCAATATTTTATTTGAAAACACTGAGATAGCAGTAATACGAGGGCTTACATGCTTTCTGTCTCAATGTGGGAAAATCCCAGGAGGTCCTGCACGAGGAACCCATTTCTGTACATTGTGAGTATGTGCAATTTCAAACAATAAAAGTACATACTGCTTTTCTGGACGTGGAGAACAAATAACATTGGGTTTGTTCACTAAAAAGGTCATTAAAAATAAATAAATTGCAAAATGAATATTTTTTTTTTGATTCACCATATTCTTGTTTAGTAACCAAAACATTGTTTTCTTTTTTTTGGCTGTCAATCAGAAAATGCATCCTGTTACTTCCTGGTTTGGTTAACTCAGTGGAGATAAACTCAAGTGGCAGCAATTGCCCAGAGCACCTTCCTTGCAAAGACTTCCCATTGAGCTGCATTGGGAAGTCTGTGATTGGACAGATACAGAAAGTGTGGGCTGGGTTAGAAGGGGAGGGTTTGCAAAGGCTGCAGAAAAAAATTCTGCAGGTTTTGCAATTTGATTTTAGATATAACCCCCAAAAAATGCATACTGAAATGCATGCATTTAGGGTATATCTGCTAAACAGGCATTTTAAAAAACTATTTTGGTAGTGGAGTGTTTCTTTAAGTCATACAAACCCCGTTGTAGATGTCGACAGATAAAGTTTCGTTGTTATCAGGAAATACTCCAGTGTGCGGGCTGCTGCTGTTTAGGCAAACTTCGTGCTGAAACACAAAAAAAGGAGATGTTACACTGTGAGGAGGTGAGAGTGTGAGCCAGTGAGGGACGGGCTTGTGAGATACTGAGTGTCAGACAGTGAGTGTGTCAGACAGTGAGTGTGTGAGTCGGTGAGTGTGTGAGTTGGTGATTATGTGATGGGTAAATGTGTCCTCAGTGAGCATGCGGGCAACTCAGTAGAATGGAGTTTGTCATTAAATTTCCATTAAGGTGAAACGAGCAAGACGTTTTTTTTACGCTTATTTATTAAATTAAACGTTTGAAAGCTATGAAAATATAGAATATTGCCTACATTTTGTGATATGGTGATATTTCTTAGATGCACTCTATTGGTGATATTTCTTAGATGCAAAACCCAACACCCAGAATATCCAGTAATGGCATTGGCGGTTGGTCATTTAACATCACTGAATTCGTGACACTGGTTTGAAGTTTGGAACAAGGATAAGACATCTGTTTTTTATATCTGATTGCATTATATTTTCATGCGACATACTGAAGAATTCTATATATATGACCCAAGGCAAGCCATTTTTTATCTACATAGGTAGAATTTATTTTACAGAAAAGAATTAAATAGAATTTCTGATGAATTTTTAGAATGACTGTAAAATTGTGTAGCTGTGCAATACAGCAGGATGCAATACAGCAGGATGACGACATAGAACAAATAAACAACATACACACACAAAATATACAAAACACAGCCTTAAAGGAACACTATAGGGTTATAAACACAAACAGGTATTCCTGACCCTATAGTTTTAAAACCACCATTTAGCCCACCCTGGCCCCCACCCTTGCCCCCTTCCTCCCTAAATATTGTAAAATCTTACTAGTATTTTAGTCTGCAGCTGCTGCTGCCCCTGATCTGCCTGATTGTCTGACATCATCAGAAGTGATTCTCTGAGCCAATCACAATGCTCCCCCATAGGATTGGTTGAGATTGTAAACGAGGCAGAGCCAGCATAAGTCAAACAGCGTCTCCACTGAATTAATGTATATCTGAGGAAAGTTCAGTGTCCGCATGCAGAGGGTGGAGACACTGAATGGCAGTCACACTGTGCAGCACTGCCACAGGAAGCACCTCTAACAGCCATCTAAGGAGTGGCCAGTGAAGTTATCACTAGGCTATAATGTAAACACTGCATTTTCTCTGAAAAGACAGTGTTTACTGCAAAAAGCCTGAAGTGAATGATTCTACTCACCAGAAACAAATACAATAAGCTGTAGTTGTTCTGGTGACTAAAGTGTCCCTCTAATGTTAAAATTTCAAATCTACCTTGAAATTAATTCCTGACAGTTCACAGTTTAGTAAATAACTCTATTTTGTAATAAACTAAACTAGGAATTTGTGGTTAAAGGCATTTTTAGAGTGGAACAGCAGAGCTTTAACATTGGCTGAGTTGAAGAATTTGTTTTGATTTTTTTTGTTCCCAGCTGGCCCGTTTCCCAGTTCAGTGAATAGCCACAACCGTTTAGTGTATAAATATAAAATTATGACACAGTGAACTCAAGATGTTATATTAATGTTTTTTTTATAAATATAAAATTATATAAATTATTAAAAATAATTCACAATGTGTTTATGATTGGTGCTATTAGTAATAGCAACACAAATGTTCCTGTAATAATTACTTTAGAATAAATATGTTCATTTTCGGAATTTGAAGACCTTTCTAAATCATGTTACACAACTCATATTCCAAACCGGTGTCATCTCACTGAGCTTTAGAGTGTCTACGAGAAATCTCCTGAATTATTGTAAGAGAAAAACTGATTGATCCTCAGCACAGGAGCTGAAAGTATATACATATATATATATATAGATCCACCCATTTATGATATTTACAAAAAACTCACAACTAGTAAATCACTACTCTTGTAAAATGCTTTATATATTTATATATTACATTTATATTTGCTTTATTTATATAAACTACAACACACCAAATGTTAATTTTCAAGATAGATCCTCTTTAATATACACAGTGATAATTCCTTGGCCAATGAGCTGACACTCTCCATGGCATGTTTATGTATAAAGTACTATTTATATGGTGCATCTAGGTAGGAATAAGAATTATTACAATGGGTGCAATGTCCCAGAAAGTCACGGTTACTTACTGCGTCGTGATTGGTCTTGTTGTAAAATGCCTCTGCAAACACAGCCATAACGAAGAGATTAATAAGGAAGGAGACAAAGAGTGCTATCGTTGCTTCGATAATGAAATACATGTTGGCTTCGCTCACCTCCTGCTTCTTTGAGCGATCCACGACTCTAGACTGAGGATATAAGAAGACATTATCTCAACATTCCAAACCTGTCCTCCAATTCAAAATGGCTGCCATCAAACAGTCACTTGGTTAAATAGTTACTGCATTGTAAGATGAGCAGGAAGAAGAATTTCCATAAATCTTATGGTGATCTTCAGCTGGTCAATCCACTCCCCCCCCCCCCCCCCCCCAAAAGAGAGGTTATTAATTAATCTAATTATGAATCAAAGAGGGCATCACGTGATTTTCATGCATTTGATTGCATAAAACAAGTTAAAACCAGCTCTTCAAATTAACATAGAAATCTTACAAACAAATACATGGGTTCTGACTATAGTAAAACCTTTTGGTTAAAACAAACAACAACAACAAAAACATTTTACGAAACTGTGAGTTTTTACAGAAAACTGGGTGTTGATGAAGGAATTCCAGATTTGTAACCCAAAACAGCTCATAATTGCTATTTACTGAGCACATTTACATTCCTTTTTTTGGCTTCCTTTTTTGACGGTCAGAGCACAAATAATGAAAACTGGATGGCATGTTTGTTATTGGGATGTTTTGTGCACAATATTCATATTTGCCAATGATTCAGCATTTATATCTGAAGTAGCACATTTCCCCTTTTATTTCCTATTACTGAATTTGACATCATCACACATAGCGTACATAACTGTATCTTCAGAGCAGGGCCAGACTGGCCCACTGGGATACCGGGAGTTTTCCCGGTGGGCCGCAGCACCTGGGGCTGGCAGGAAGCCCTAATGTTTTATTTAAATAATTTTTCCCTCAGACCGTGAGAGCATCTGTCCGTCCGAGGGAATTCAGGAGGCAGGGGCTGGGGCCTGGTGCTGCCGCATTAAGGCTGCTGACGCCAGGAGGGAGCACTGAGTCTCCCTTCCTAATTACTAGCACCTTCCTCAGCACGTGTGCCCTGGCCCAGCATGTAAGCTCTGCCCCACATGTAAGCTCCACCCCTGTACGGAAGCACCGCCCCCCACATAAGCCCGGCCTCTCGCACTCAAGCAGCGGACCTTGCTGCAGGAAGAGGCCTAAAAATGGCCTCCTAGAGAAAACGTCATCTCCCACATCCTCCAGTGCCGGGTAGGGTTTAAATACTGTGTCTGTAGTGAGTGTGTGTTTGTGTCAGTAAATGTGTGTGTGTATGTGTGTGTGTGTGCCAGTGAGCTTGTGTATAGTGAGCATGTGTGTTTTAATGATCTTATATGTTAGTGAGCTTGTGAGTGTTGTGTCACTGAGCTTGTTTGTAGTGAGCATGTATGTGTGTGTGTCAGTGGACTTGTCTGTAGTATGTATGTGTGTGCGTGTGTGTGTGTGTGTGCCAGGGAGCTTGGGTGTACTGAATGTGTGTGTCAGTGAGACTGTCTGTGCCTGCATTTGAGTATACTTACTGTATAATATTTTTTTCCCTGAAAGGACCAATTTATTGAATTAAAAAAGAAACATACCGGTGCCTGACTGGATAGCGGAGCAGGAGGGCTGTCTGTAGTGCTGATCGGGCAGCTCCGTGCGGCTCCTGATAGAGGAAATTACATCATGTGTCAAAAGGTCAGGGGGCCGTGGGGAGCTGCCTGGTCTGTGTTGGAGGCAGCACTTCAGTGAGAGACAGCATGCTCCAGGGAGAAACAGCATGCTCCAGTGCTGCTGGGAGAAGGATTAACCCCTCTGGCCAAAGGAGACAATCGTCCATGAGATCTCCATCTACACCATTGCCAAATGGAGAAACTGCATGTTTTCGACAAGAGAAGAAAGAGCCAATCTCAACTTCAGAAAATGGCTTATCCAGTACAAAGCAAGCACATTGTAACTCACAGGCTACTTTATTTTGGGGGGAAAGCCACGAGAAATTAAATGAAACGATAATCTCAGAACCAATTCCTGGATGGGAAGGTCAGAATATCCAAACATACGGCAGTATTGCCATTCTTCCTTGGCAGTCATGCAGATGAACCAAACTCAGGAGTTTGAATGCTTTTTGGTTCTGTTTCCTTTTCACTTGCTGATCTTGACGATGGATCATCAAGAAAGGAGATTTGTTTACCAGGGACTTCTGCCTCTTTCTGGAATGAGAGTGATTTGCGCTAACACAAGTGCAGGCCACACCTTGCAAATCAGTGGGCCGATGATAGAACCTCGTCAAGTTTCTTGTCTCACTGCCAATGAGAGGAATAGCTGGATATCTTCACTACGGCACCACATCCATGAAGCCAATTTCTATTATCCTGCTATTTTTTCCCTCCATCAGCATATTGCCTTATGTGGTGCCATGTGACAATGTGTGGAAGAAGAGAAAACTGATTAAATATTTGACATGTTGCCCTATTCAGAAATGGGAAGGCAAAGCAATTCAGCACTTGGGCAATACCATTTTTCTCTTCATGGTTCGAGTGGCTCACACTATAGATTCGGACTTTAAAGATCGCCTTTTAGTATTGTTCCCAGATTACTTGGTATTCCTTTCTGTAGACACAGAGAAAACAACTGTAACGCACCAGGGTACTCTTCCACTTAATGCAATTCATGTCAAGGAAGGTCTAACCTGGAACGGAAGATTGGAGTTCCAAATCGCAGGTGATCTTATGGAGCCAATCTTAGTGTTTTGTTTTACTTCCCATGATTACAATAAATGGATTTTCCATCTACAAAAGCCAGAACAAGAAAGCGGTGGTATTAGTCTGCATCCACCACCATCCGTTCCTTTTAAATACAGAAAACGATAAGAACAAACAGATTTTTCTGGACGGATTTACAGTTTTTTACTGAAAACATTCAGAAACCGACAGTCTCCTGTGCAAAACTATAAGGTGGGATATTGAAACTCAATCTGAAAAACGTCCAAATGTCTTGTCAATCCTTCAGTGTTTGGATAAGCGTAAACTTTCATGAACTGAGTGAGCGTGTCATGGGTTATCTTTTACTACTCAAAAGGAAGCGGAGGGCCGTCATATTTTTAATGTCAGACCGAAAGAGAAGTGAGTCTTTTAATATGTGAAATCTTGAAGAGGACCTGCAGTGCATTAATCGACCCCTTTTGCTCTTCAAACTTTAAAACATGTTAAAGGGCTGATCATCCAGTTTTATTCAACGCAATCCTTTTTCAAAATGAACTACACTGTTTGCTTGAGAATGGTTTTACGTGTTTTATCAATGGTCAGACATAAGCTATTAAAACAAAAAATGTCTATGTGTATGCTGTAAAAACTACCTTCAGAAACAGTTTGCTGTGTATGAGTTATTAGCTGTAGACTATGGTATGTGTGGAAGGTTCTGCTTTGTGCTTTCTTGTGTCCTGCCCTACAGAATCTACTTAAATTGTGCAATTATTTATGTACCTGTTCTAAAGATACTGATCGGCTCGGATTGCATATACTCTGTAGGGTGGGAATAGAGAGAAATGTCCAGATACATTGTATCTATTTACACATTTCAGAAATGTATTTTCATTGAGACATTGTAAGCTCAAACAGTGTTTACCAGAATAAAGTTATAAACCATGTAAAAGTGTGTTCTAATAAACGAAGTAAAAAAAAAAAAACACATACCAATAATAGATTTTATTTATATATAATTTATTATTTTTATGTTTCTTTTTTAATTCAGTGATAATGTTACTGATTGATTCAGTTATAGTAATTGAATTTAGTACTTTATAAACATAGTGTGTGTGTGTATATATACAAACAAATCCAAAAGGTAGTCTGAACTCGAGGATTTCATTTAAAACTGAGCATTTATTTCTACACATAATAAAATAACATTTACATAAAGTGTTAGACGTGCATAAATGGCCAACGTTTCAGTCCCAGTCTGGGAGTTTTGTTGTACTGAGGAAACTCCCAGACTGGGACTGAAACGTCGGCCATTTATGCACATCTAACACTTTATGTAAATGTTATTTTTTTATGTGTAGAAATAAATGCTCAGTTTTAAAAGAAATCCTCGAGTGCAGACTACCTTTTGGATTTGTTTGTATGGACTTGTGATCACATAGTCTAGCACTCGGTATTAAGTGATTATATTAAAGCAGGAGTGCAAGGCAAGATTGAACTGTATATGTATGTATGTGTGTAGTACACATATATAGACACATATACATTACGTGGCACAAGGACTTATGGGGCTGGCATACATTTTTTTTCCAGGGCTGCTTTGAATTCCCAGTCTTGCCCTGCTTCAGAGACTGTGTGTATTTAACTGCTCTCAATAAAAATGTGCACTACTAATATCACCAGCACAATATAATGTGCTACGTGATAATTAGTGTTAAGAACACATAACCATGTATTTTTAATGACAGATCATTTGTGACTATATTTGCACAGTAATTACATTTACTGAGGCCTTGCTAACTGATTATTGAACTACTAGTGTTAAATGCATCTTAAAGGGACACTATAGTCACCAGAACAACTACAGCTTATTGGATTTGTTCTGATGCGTAGAATCATTATCTTCAAGCTTTTTGCTGTAAACACTGTCTTTTCAGAGAAAATGCAGTGTTTACATTACAGCCTACTGATAACTTCACTGGCCACTCCTCAGATGGCTGTTAGTGATCCTTCCTGGCTCATGGCTGCCTAAAATGCATCCAAACATTCCGTGTCTCCTCCCTCTGCATGCAGACACTGAACTTTCCTCATAGAGATTCATTGATTCAATGCATCTCTATGAGGAGATGCTGATTGGCCAGGGCTGTGTTTGAATCATGCTGGCTCTGCCCTTGATCTGCCTCTTTTTCAGTCTCAGCCAATCCTATGGGGAAGCATTATGATTGGATCAGACTACCACTTTTGACGATGTCAGCAGACTGCTTGTTTTTTGAGGCAAACAGCATGCAGAGTTCCAGCTTCTGGCTTGAATACAGTATGATTTTGCTATATTTATGGAGGCATGAGGGGCCCAGGGGGGCTAGATGGTGGTTTTAACACTATAGGGTCAGGAATACATGTTTGTGTTCCTGACCCTATAGTGATCCTTTAAGTAGCAATTATTTTTTTACATTTTTTTTTTTTTGCGTAATTTTTAGTACATACAGTATCACGCAATCAAACAGTCCATCTCAATTATTGTTGAACTACACGTTCATCTTAGCGGTAGATTTAGTATTAGTGGCGATTTCACTACTAACTTGCATAATTTAGGGCAAAATAGTAGATTTGAAAAATATCTCCAATAGTTAGTAAGTTTTATTTCCAAACTGGATATTTGGCCTAAAATGTACAAGTTTCTCTTTTTAGTGAATAATTACTTTCAGTCGCCGGAAGGGAACCATTTGAAAGTCTGATGCTGGATTTACTAAAAGAATTTAAATATAAACTCTGAGATAGCTTGGTTGATAGAGTTCCAGCTGTGGATGAATTTTTTTAATATCTAGACTAACTGTATGTGTCTTTAATGATTAAATACATTGATAAAATGATATGTCATATGATGAAGTTAATGTATAAGATGATGAACATGTTCCATTGAGTAACAAAGTAGTTATTGTGTTTTTATCACGCCTGTCTCATATCACGTAACTGCACAATACCGGTTGGGTTAGAACGTGATGTGTGTCAATGTTCTATGAGCTGTGGCTGCATCTAAATGTACATCTTTATATATTTAGTCACTACACTGGGATTTAGGGAAAATTTAGAAGATACTTGCACCTTTTAGGCCAAATGAACAGAAGATGCTGAGTTATAGAATGTGTTTACTCTTTTTGCAATTCCATTTCTCATCCCTCCAAAATCCCTGGGTTTTAATAAAACATAAAGTGTATCAAATAAATTGCGTTTTTCAGACCTACCTTAACCAGAGAAGAATGCAGGTATATGTTGTGTGGCATGATGATTGCGCCAATGATGCCCACAGCTTGAAGGAGTTCAGGGGAGCCGCAGCCAGAGCAATAGGGGTAAAACATTCCCTTGATCACCTCTACTTGGTCCGGTGCTACTACTACGTACTGGGAGACAAAAAACACAGAGCACGTGAGATACTTTACATAGTTTACCTCTTGTATTAAAGGCACTTGGCACCACACATTTTAGCTTAATGAAGCAGTTTCAGTGTATAGATCGTGCCCCTGCTCAATTCTCATTAATTAGTTAAATTATTTTTGTTTATGTAGCCCTAGCCACACCTCCCCTGGCTGTGACTTACACAGCCTCCATGGAAAATTGGCTTAATTTCCAATCTTTTCTTACAGTATAGTGTGTTTACTTTAGAGGTTCTAATGTCCTGCTCTGTTAATTACATATTAGTTACACTTGTGACTCCTGCAGGCTCTAGCAAGCTATGAACAGAGCAGGAGATAAGATTTGTTAAAGATAAACACACTCAAAAGGTAAAACATGTTACATCTTTTTCAGGAAGGGTGTAGGAAGGCTGGTGAGTCTCAGCCAGGGGAGGTGTGGCTAGGGTGGCATAAACAAAGGGATTTAACTCTGAAAATGGCACAGAATTGAGCAGTAATACTGCAGGGGCATGTTCTATACACCAAAACAAGTAATGCATAATGTAGGGGTATAATTCTCACTATATATAGTTTTACAGAAATAAATCCTGTCAGAGGGAAAACACTGTCTAACCACAAAACAACAATGTCTTAAGCGGACTATTTGCTATATGTTACTGAAAGGGTTGATAGGATGACTGGACAGCATTCTCTGTGTATTAAGACAAGTTCAGAGGATAAATTATCTAAAAAAATGTTACCTAAATATAAGTAACTAAGAAGCAGAAAATAGAAATAGCCTTAAAAACACGAGCTAACAATTAGTATTAGCATACTAGCATTAGTATTTCTGCTGACAGAGTTAATTCTCTACATACTGAGTGGTTGAGAAACTCCTCGTAGTTCATAGATTTTATCTCCAAATAATTCTCATTGGAAATGTGAATTGAGGCTGAATGAAGGTGAATTGAATCCAACCCTCCTTACAACTTGGATTCATATTTCAGTATATTTTGCATTCTTCCCGGTAGGGCTCTGCTGAGCATCTAAGATTGACCCCAGCGCATTTTACCGAAGGTTTAGTTTGATAATAAAATGTTTGTTTCAACGCTACGCCATGTAAAACCCAGCTCACAACTTAAAATATACAAAGAGCAAAAGGAAAATAAATTTTTTTTCTCAGCCTCTAATTTAACTAAAGCTGCTAGTAACACTCACCCAGTTGCACAATCAGAAAGGAAACAGACGTAAACCGGGGAATATCACTCCTTTAGCTATTTAGTATCATGAATTAGTATTTAGTATTTTATTTAGTACAATGTGTACCGTCCCTTTAACATTTAAGTCTCATGACCTAAAATCATGTGAAGAAACCTAGATATCGAACCTTTACCCTCATCAGTCATCAGAATGTTACACAGCTTTAAAGAGGAAGTCCCACTGCATTTAATTATTGTTACATCTTCAGAAACCACTGTTGGATAATAGTTTATTAGAAATATGGAAATGTGATTTTTATTACTTTCTAGCCCAGCCAATCTTCCCCTTCTTTCCTGTTATCCTTTATAAAGGAACACTCCAAGCACCATAACCACCGCAGTAAGTAGTAAAGCCGTTTGGTATGGTTTGAGCCGGGGTCCACCTCGTGCCGATCCCCACCTCTCTGCAGTGAGAGCTCCTCCTAGGATCTTCTGTTAACTATCCCGAGCTAAGCTCTGCATGCGGGGCCAGCTCATTGGCTGAAAGTGTCAGTTTGGGCGCTTGCTATGTGCGCTCAGATTCACACCTGCTCTCGTTATGGTATACTTGATCTTTATATTATACTACAAAGAGAGTCTTACATTCCCCTCCTTGTAATATTCATCTGCACTTGTAAATTATGCTCCCACCAGTAAGTGCAAATATAGCGCAGGGCCCAATCTAACATAAATCAGGAACGAGTAAACGAATATTCTGTATTTTTGTTACCAAATAATATCTTTAAAACAAATAATGATTTTTTAAAAATGTAATTTGAATGAACTTTACATGTGAATTAAAAAAGTCAACTCAAAAAGTTGCATTCAGCCAACGGCAGCCTTTTTTCTATATTTCAAGGCAATCTGTATCCTTTTAGTGGATAATGCAGTGGACTCAAAATCATGCCATCGAGTTACATAGTTACATAGTTACATAGTTACATAGAGTTGCACAATCTAATCTGCTTTTAGGAACTTGCTGGTCCGCGTGACAGTGTTGCAATATGTGTTTAGTAACTTTTTACATGGGTGATGCAGTTGGTATGATGTATTCAAAATCTAACATTTTATCTCTGTGGTATTTTTTATTTTTTTTATCCTTCCCTAAATTACACTTTCGAGCCTTTTCAATGAGTCATGTAAAGTCAATACCATAAGAACATTGAGATAAAGCCTTTTATATCTCACCTTCCTCTTCCTATTATAAGAGAATACTGAAAGAAAAAACAGCCACTGATCACTTCTTAACATCACAACCTATTTACTCCAGCGGACCAGTGAATAAGAGGATAGGTATATCCCACCTCACATTATATCCCCCAATTAAATGGTGTATAAGTGGAAAGCAAGTTTAAATGTGAAACAAATAAAAATACAGCAAGTGCAAAAATGGTCCTGGACTCCTGGAGGCCACAGAAATTGTTGCCCCTACTAATACTGAGGGCCCTACCATCACGTCGCAACTACCCAGATCCACAATGAGCGATCAGAGTCTTGCAGTTGTTACAGCATCCTGTGAGTGCCTCCCAACATTCCTGTCTAACTGGACAGTTACCTACACATGGGCCTATGATCATTTGACTTCCCACTACTGAGCATGTTCTACCTTTGATGGGATCCATCCATGGCCAAGTCTGAATCTCAGACATCCCACCGCTGGACTCTATCTCCACTGGGACACACACCAGCAGCCATGTCATTCAGATTCGCTTATGGTTTGTGTTGTTTTATTCACTTTGTCTCAATCCCATTCAATGTTAACGTCTGTACTCGTAACTAGTGTACTGACTGCTGAAAGTTCATTACGTGTTACATTCCACTACTTGTGTTTCCTGCCTTTAGCTATCTTACTCATAAAATTAGATATTTTCTATGTGCTAGCTCAGCCTCGACCAATTACGACATATACTTTTTATTGATATGCGGATTCCTGCTGTTGCCATTATTCATTCATTACATAAGTTATTATAATCTCAATAAAATATATGTATATATAAAAAAGAGATGGATAGAATAGAGCACAAAAACGAACAGATAGGAAGAAAAAAATCACAAAGAGAGAGAGAGAGTGTGTGTGTGTTACAATAAATACATAGAATGGAGAACAAATGAGGAAAAGAAAAATGGGGGAGGTGAGCAACTTTGAATAGAAAGTTTTAAAAAGTACAACAAGGAGTTATTAGATAGGGTTAAACTGCGGCTAGCACAGAAGAGGGGCTGAGGTAACTAAAATGGGACCTGCTTACCTCATATCCAAATGTAACGGCCATTATAGTGATTAAAAGGCCAAAAAAGGCTTCCAACTTTCTGAGACCTGCCAAGGACAAACACAGATCAGCCAGGGTGCAGGCTACCAAGGACAAACACAGATCAGCCAGGGTGCGGGCTACCAAGGACAAACACAGATCAGCCAGGGTGCAGGCTACCAAGGGCAAACACAGATCAGCCAGGGTGAGGGCTGCCAAGGACAAACACAGATCAGCCAGGATGCGGCTACCAAGGACAAACACAGATCAGCCAGGGTGCGGGCTACCAAGGACAAACACAGATCAGCCAGGGTGCAGGCTACCAAGGACAAACACAGATCAGCCAGGGTGAGGGCTACCAAGGACAAACACAGATCAGCCAGGGTGCAGGCTACCAAGGACAAACACAGATCAGCCAGGGTGCAGGCTACCAAGGACAAACACAGATCAGCCAGGGTGCAGGCTACCAAGGACAAACACAGATCAGCCAGGGTGAGGGCTACCAAGGACAAACACAGATCAGCCAGGGTGCGGGCTACCAAGGACAAACACAGATCAGCCAGGGTGCAGGCTACCAAGGACAAACACAGATCAGCCAGGGTGAGGGCTACCAAGGGCAAACACAGATCAGCCAGGGTGCGGGCTACCAAGGACAAACACAGATCAGCCAGGGTGCGGGCTACCAAGGACAAACACAGATGAGCCAGGGTGCGGGCTACCAATGACAAACACAGATCAGCCAGGGTGCAGGCTACCAAGGACAAACACAGATCAGCCAGGGTGCAGGCTACCAAGGACAAACACAGATCAGCCAGGGTGCGGGCTACCAAAGACAAACACAGATCAGCCAGGGTGCGGGCTACAAAGGACAAACACAGATCAGCCAGGGTGCAGGCTACCAATGACAAACACAGATCAGCCAGGATGCGGGCTACCAAGGACAAACACAGATCAGCCAGGGTGCGGGCTACCAAAGACAAACACAGATCAGCCAGGGTGCAGGCTACCAAGGACAAACACAGATCAGCCAGGGTGCGGACTACCAAGGACAAACACAGATCAGCCAGGGTGCGGGCTACCAAAGACAAACACAGATCAGCCAGGGTGCAGGCTACCAAGGACAAACACAGATCAGCCAGGGTGCGGACTACCAAGGACAAACACAGATCAGCCAGGGTGCAGGTTACCAAGGACAAACACAGATCAGCCAGGGTGTAGGCTACCAAGGACAAACACCGATCAGCCAGGATGCGGGCTACCAAGGACAAACACAGATAAGCCAGGGTACAGGCTAACAAGGACAAACACCGATCAGCCAGGGTGCGGGCTACCAAGGACAAACACAGATCAGCCAGGGTGTGGGCTCTAGAGAAAATTAATTATCAGTAAATCTAGATTAATAACTGATTAGGTCTGAGATCCCGTTTATAGATGTCGGTTAAGACTGAGAGAGGGTTTGTGGCAGGAATACATAAAATCTTGGTCACCGGTTATATGATAACTGCTCCCTTAGTATTTGTATTTACCACTAATGTACCATTAACGGGATTCTGTAAGCACGATAACAACCTGTCAATAAAGTGGACTTTTGTATTTCCACCTACTGTTACTCATTTATGGGATTCTCCTGAATTATATTACTATATATCTTAGTGATTGTGGCGCCCTGTAGTCTGAAGTAGTGTTCAGACATTGTGTTTATTCCATAACAACCTGTGCTGATTAGTTTGTGATGCAAAGATGGTCCCTGTCGCTGTGTCCCTGCGCACAATGGCTTATAAACCTGTGCTTTCTCTCTTGGATGCTTAGAATAATTTAAAATGTAGGACAGAGTTGACATAGATAATGTTGCTGAGCTGTAGATCCTTCAGGCTAATTATGGGGTAAATACATAGAAAAACATGTTTTGGAAGTTATGCTCGTTATGTGCCCTTTTAATGCACATATTTTTCATTGTGCAGCACATAAATCCTACACAATGTTGGGTAGCACTTTTCATTAATGCTCCATCAGCACATCGAAATAGCATATTTCTGGGGGGAAAGAGGTTAATCTAGCAAAACACTAGATTGGGGGATGCCAGTAGCATTATACTGTTTAGTAATAGCTTTTTATACTTATCTAATTCATAACAGGGAATAATCATTGTAAATTCTCATCGCCAGCCGAGGGAAGAACATATTATGTGATCATAGTGATCAAACTGGTAATTAAAATAATAACTCACCATATTTATCAAGGAATAAAAACACCAGCGTGTCTGCAATGGTAATAAGAACGCCTCCCCAGAGTGGAATCCTGGAAAGCAGTATATTTATACTGATATTAACCCAAAGTGCTTTGCAATCGCAAATAAAATATCAATTCTGAAACACACCACAACATTTAACTTGCGGTGACACAACTAAACAATGTATAAAATATAATAGAATATGGTAACACAACCCACCCCCTCCCCCCAAAAAATATTACTCCTCAACAGGGTGGGGGGAGCACGATTAAATAAAACTTAGCAAACTGAATGCAAATTCCATGATATGCAGATATATGCAAATACATACACATGCAAATTCTAACCTACAGAATAACCTACAGATATTGCACACAACATTCACACAACAATAGAAGCCGAGGTGGGCTTGAAAGACAGTGATATAGATTTTTTTTTTTTTCTAGAATTCAAACTACTTGGCAAAGAGGTTTGTTGCCCAGGGGGTCATTTAAGGGAACCATCAAACTCCTATACTCTCTTCTAATTTCAGCACATTTGTTTTACATCAATTGACATTTTTTGAAAGGAAAAGAAAGCGAGCAGATCAGGAAGAGGATGTTGCAGGAAGGATAATAATAGTCTGTGATGGAGTCCTGCAATGTACTCTGCAGTTTGGAGAATAGAGATGCCTTACCGTCCAGAGGATAGAAGACTGAATGCAATTGCAGTACCAATGACTTCCTGCATATCTGATCCTATAATAGCCAACTCCACCAGAACCCAGAGAATCCATCGGGGCGCCTTGAACAGAGAATGAAGATCTGACACATTCATCATCGTTAGGAACAGAGATTGACAGACTGACAACAAATGATGTGTCAATTAGGAGGAGAAGGGACGGACAATAGACACAGAGGGTCAGGGTCCATTATTCTATAAAAGGTACAGCAATGGGCTCCAGTATGTAATATGGAACAACAGCACCTTGGGGACTGACAATAGACACCAGTTCCATTATTCTATAAAAGGTACTGCCATGGGCTCCAGTTTGTAATATGGAACAACAGCACCTTGGGGACTGACAATAGACACCTGTTCCATTATTCTATAAAAGGTACTGCCATGGGCTCCAGTTTGTAACATGGAACTACAGGAACTCTCTGATTGATTCCCATACTTCAAATTGGATTGACATGTGCAGAGACTTATAGACATCTATTGGGGTAAAACACCAGGAAATATATCTTTTAACAGAGGGAGAGAGTCTAACAGACTGACTTGCAACGTTTATCATGAAGGGGAGAAGCTGATGAACTAACAGACATATCTATGACAAAGAGGGACAAGACTGACAAACACTGACACTAGCAAAGAGAGGTAGATAACATGGCTGGACTATACCTTGGGATAGTACGAATGGCAGATTTGAGCCAAGTCTTTTCCTGTCACCACTCCCAGCCGCACAGCCAGTCTTTGGCACACAAGACCCAATATGGTGGCTCCGAGCAATACCCATAGGAGCTGACAATCAAAGAACCAATTTTAGCATGTGTATAACAGGCAATTATATCATATTCATTCTATCTCCGGGCTTAGATTTTATGAAAGTAGATTAATTCCTAATTGCGTTATGTTGATCTTTATTCATCTGTTGGCTATTCATTTTCCATTTTTTAGAAATAAATAGAGCATTTTAAATTAGGTCAAACCAGTAATTTTGTAAAGAGATTTAATAAATAATCTTACTCAATACAAATGGGCACTTTGTTACTTTCTGCTGCAGTTTTTCTGCTGTCTATGTGCCTTTTGCTCAATGGGAGTTTTCTTACAAAGCTGCAATTTATTACTAAACTAAGACTTGTGGACGATTTACCAGGGAATTGGGAATTTTAGGTGAAAATATTCTAGCAAGAGAATATCTTGATTGGAGAATTTTTCGATTTCAGCTATCTTGTTCTAAAATGTAATTCTCCACAATTTCTGGTAAAGTACATAAACTCAATGGAAAGAATTAAAAAAAAACTTTTCCTTCTGCCTTGATGTATTATTTTTGGATATTTTTTTCAAAATATTAAAATATAAAATATATATATATTCTATCTTAAAGTATATTGATATACCAAAAAATATCGAAATATCAAATTTTTTTAAATATTTTTCATAATGTTAAATCCTTTCAAAAGTTTATCCAAAAATATTGAATCATTTGAAAACCTTATCCAAACATAATAAATCAAGTTCTTGGTCCGAGTTATAAAGCTAATTACTATTTTGTTCGCCCCATGTTCACCTTGAATCCAGCGATCGCCCCACATTGCAGATCAGACTCTATGTTCCCCGGATCCAGGTAGGCAATGCTCATGAGAAATCCAGGTCCAGTGAAAGCCCAGAGCTTTCGGAAACTGAATCCAGGCTGTGAGATGAATGTGACAAAATAATGAGAATGGCAACAAAATTATACCAAAAAGCCATCATGTAGAACTGGCCTCAACATCAAGTAAAAAAACATCAAGATCATTATGGGGAACAAGGTGGTACTCCACTCTATACCAGCATGAGTGAGGGTCTGGTACTTCTCTATACCAGGGTGAGTGAGGTTCTGGTACTCTCCTATACCAGGGTGAGTGAGGTTCTGGTACGCCCCTATACCAGGGTGAGAGGTTCTGGTACTCTCCTATACCAGGGTGAGTGAGGTTCTGGTACTTTCCTATACCAGGGTGAGTGAGGTTCTGGTACTCTCCTATACCAGGGTGAGTGAGGTTCTGGTACTCTCCTATACCAGGGTGAGTGAGGTTCTGGTACTCTCCTATACCAGGGTGAGTGAGGTTCTGGTACGCTCCTATACCAGGGTGAGTGAGGTTCTGGTACTCTCCTATACCAGGGTGAGTGAGGTTCTTGTACTCTCCTATACCAGGGTGAGTGAGGTTCTGGTACTCTCCTATACCAGGGTGAGTGAGGGTCTGGTACGCCCCTATAACAGGGTGAGAGGTTCTGATACTCTCCTATACCAGGGTGAGTGAGGTTCTGGTACTCTCCTATACCAGGGTGAGTGAGGGTCTGGTACGCCCCTATATCAGGGTGAGTGAGGTTCTTGTACTCTCCTATACCAGGGTGAGTGAGGTTCTGGTACTCTCCTATACCAGGGTGAGTGAGGTTCTTGTACTCTCCTATACCAGGGTGAGTGAGGTTCTGGTACACTCCTATACCAGGGTGAGTGAGGGTCTGGTACGCCCCTATAACAGGGTGAGAGGTTCTGATACTCTCCTATACCAGGGTGAGTGAGGTTCTGGTACTCTCCTATACCAGGGTGAGTGAGGGTCTGGTACGCCCCTATATCAGGGTGAGTGAGGTTCTTGTACTCTCCTATACCAGGGTGAGTGAGGTTCTGGTACTCTCCTATACCAGGGTGAGTGAGGTTCTTGTACTCTCCTATACCAGGGTGAGTGAGGTTCTGGTACTCTCCTATACCAGGGTGAGTGAGGTTATTGTACTCTCCTATACTAGGGTGAGTGAGGGTCTGGTACTTCTCTATACCAGGGTGAGTGAGGTTCTGGTACTCTCCTATACCAGGGTGAGTGAGGGTCTGCTACTCTCCTTTACCAGGGTGAGTGAGGTTCTGGTACTCTCCTATACCAGGGTGAGTGAGGGTCTGGTACACCCCTATACCAGGGTGAGTGAGGTTCTTGTACTCTCCTATACCAGGGTGAGTGAGGTTCTGGTACTCTCCTATACCAGGGTGAGTGAGGTTCTGGTACTCTCCTTTACCAGGGTGAGTGAGGTTCTTGTACTCTCCTATATCAGGGTGAGTGAGGTTCTGGTACTCTCCTTTACCAGGGTGAGTGAGGTTCTTGTACTCTCCTATATCAGGGTGAGTGAGGTTCTGGTATGCCCCTATACCAGGGTGAGAGAGTCTGGTACTCTCCTATACCAGGGTGAGTGAGGTTCTGGTACTCTCCTATACCAGGGTGAGTGAGGTTCTGGTACTCTCCTATACCAGGGTGAGTGAGGTTCTGTTACGCCCCTATACCAGGGTGAGTGAGGTTCTGGTACTCTCCTATACCAGGGTGAGTGAGGTTCTGGTACACTCCTATACCAGGGTGAGTGAGGTTCTGGTACTCTCCTATACCAGGGTGAGTGAGGTTCTGGTACTCTCCTATACCAGGGTGAATGAGGTTCTTGTACTCTCCTATACCAGGGTGAGTGAGGTTCTTGTACTCTCCTATACCAGGGTTAGTGAGGTTCTGGTACGCTCCTATACCAGGGTTAGTGAGGTTCTGGTACTCTCATATACCAGGGTGAGTGAGGTTCTGGTGCTCTTCTATACCAGGGTGAGAGGTTCTGATACTCTCCTATACCAGGGTGAGTTCTCACCTATACCAGGTGAGTGAAGTTTTAGTATTCTCTTATACTAGGAGAGTATTTTGCAAAAAGTGCAGATTTCAAAGGAAAATTTACACTTTTATAATTTAACCTAGTTATACCCCCTTGGCTTTCAGTCATACAACTGGTCCTGTTACTTCCTGGTCAATGCAACTAAACTCAGGAGACAGCAATTGCCCAGAGCACCTGTCTTGCAAAGACTTCTCATTGAGATGCATTGGGCAGTCAGTGATTGGACAGCTACAAAATCTGTGTGGGGTTAGAAGGGGAGGGCTTGCAAAGACAGCAGGCAAGAGATTTGCAGCTGTTGCAAGTGGTTTTTAGATTAACCCCCGATGAAAAAAAGGCATAATGAATGCATGCAAGTTTTCATTTGGGGGATATCTACTAAAGATTGATTTTTGTTTATTTTGTATTTGGGCAGTGGAGTGTCCCTTTAAGAATCATGGTTATATTAAGTTCAGGGCATCACATTGCCCTCAGCTTTTTTCCCCCCAAACTTAGTAAAACAATATCTCCAGGACATAAAACCCATTTTTATAACATAACCACGAGGAACAGCATCATATGAGGCAATGTCAGCTCAGCCACATACATGGGTTACACGGGGCCACAGGAACCGCAGCATTCCCAGCAGGGGTTATAAAGCCACCTGGAACGTGTATTAATATATTAACAGGTATGTGGGCATGCCACACCTACTCACACACTCATTATCTGTGTCACATACACACTACCAGCCTTATTCACTAACGTGAAAATTCAAAGTGATGCTTTCAGTTCTGTTACACATACTCACACTTTGTCAGCCACTCACCCTCAGCAGATCCCTTACTTACACCTCCTTGGTGGGACTATCCTGAATTTGGCTCCTTACCACTGTTGCTCTTTTGGTCTCTGGTGAAAGGGGACTCATTAGATTTGCTGACATTGTGCAAAGTGCACTCAGCTCGTAACATATCTCCTCAAAAGTACAATAGCAGCCCTGGCCCCTGAGTGGAGCTAATAGCCAGCCTGACGTACATGCTTCAAAATCCATACCTTCCAACAATGAAAGGTACATTACACATACACACTCTTTATGTCACACACTCCCGCAAAGTGTGAATCACTCCTGCACTATTGTGTTACACACTCCCTCTCCCTCTGTGTCACAAACTCCCTCCCCCTCTGTGTTGCACACTCCCTCCCCTCTGTGTCGCACACTCCCTCCCCCTCTGTGTCGCACACTCCCTCCCCTCTGTGTCACACACTCAGTCCCTCTCTGTGTCACACACTCCCTCCCCCTCTGTGTCACACACTCCCTCCCCCTCTGTGTCGCACACTCCCTCCCCCTCTGTATTGCACACTCCCCCCCTCTGTGTCACACACTCCCTCCCCGTCTGTGTCACACATTCCCTTCCCCCTCTGTGTCGCACACTCCCTCCCCTCTGTGTCACAAACTCCCTCCCCTTCTGTGTCACACATTCCCTCCCCCTCTGTGTTGCACACTCCCTCCCCCTCTGTGTCACAAACTCCCTCCCCCTCTGTGTCACACATTCCCTCCCTCTCTGTGTCGCACACTCCCTCCCCCTCTGTGTCACACACTCCCTCCCCCTCTGTGTCACAAACTCCCTCCCCCTCTGTGTCACACATCCCCTCCCCCTCTGTGTCACACACTCCCTCCCCCTCTGTGTCGCACACTCCCTCCCCCTCTGTGTCGCACACTCCCTCCCCTCTGTGTCACAAACTCCCTCCCCCGCTGTGTCTCACATTCCCTCCCCCTCTGTGTCGCACACTCCTTCCCCCTCTGTGTCGCGCACACCCTCACCCTCTGTGTCGCACACTCCCTCCCCTCTGTGTCACAAACTCCCTCCCCCGCTGTGTCTCACATTCCCTCCCCCTCTGTGTCGCACACTCCTTCCCCCTCTGTGTCGCACACTCCCTCCCCCTCTGTGTCACAAACTCCCTCCCCCTCTGTGTCACACATTCCCTCCCCCTATGTGTTGCACACTCCTTCCCCCTCTGTGTCGCACACTCCCTCACCCTCTGTGTCACACACTCCCTCCCCCTCTGTGGCGCACACTCACCCTGTTTGTGGTAGGTATGGCAATTTTTTCATCCAGGTAAGTTTGATCTTTTTCCTCCTTTGGTTCTGGTGCTGAGACGGCCCCATAGTTTCTCTTTCTGTGTAAATCTTCTAAAATCAAAATACACATTGCTGATAATTAATAACGTCACACAAAGAGACCATAGCGTGTGAAACACACAGTTATGTTTGCTATAACGTAGAACATTTAAAAAATCCCACAGCTCTAAATCTCAGTGTTTCATCTCCCCCAATGTGTGCTTCTTACACCCCACCATAGACTGACAGACATAACTAGCTGTCACTGAGGAAAATCCAGAAATATAAGGCAAAACACGGCGAGCAGCCGGCAAGATGGAGGAACTCGTGGAAGCATGTCTTGTAGGCTCGGATATTATTTGCCTTTTCACCGTATTTAAAACCAGCCAGTCACCTTTAAAAGCCCTGTGTTTTTGCCCCTATTCTAAGCCGCAGTCCTTTCTTGGTGCACAGATTATGCAATAGTGATAATCCGTATATACGGCGATCCTGACACTCTAACCTCGTTACTTTCTAAGAAGAAGTCCGTAAACAGAGAGATGAGGAAGTTGCAGTAAATGTATCCAGATTTTGCTAAAAGTATCTCATGCAGTTCACTATGAGAGATTACCGCGTAATAAAAACAATTTATGCATTTAGGAGAAATCACTTGGATTTAGGCCTCTACCAGTTACTTGTTACCAAAATAAAAATGTATCTAGTCTGCTTCACCACAGCTCCCTGTACCTGAATCTCTCTGTGTTTTATTCCGGAGCGCTTTAATTTTAATAACGTACATAAAAAGAATAACGTACATAAAAAGGAGAGCTGGTAAAGTTGACAAAACTTGACAGTGGGTGGAGCTTAAACCAAGGTTCTGTTTCAATTGCCAATTACATTTACCCACAATCCATCAGTAAACCGTAAAAGGCAAATAGCAGACGTCATGCACAGAGTAGAACAAAATGGCTGCCCCCAGGTCTTGGGATCTCGCACATGGAATCACAGATAATAAATATAAATAAAGGAAAGCAGCAAGGGAGAGTCTAGTCACTAAGACATAGGGGGAAACTTAATGGAAAGAAGCCATAGTTGGGATTTATTTACTTAATTGTTTTCTAAATATTTTGGTTTAAATGATTCATGGTTTAGTGAAAAAAAGAACATTTTGTGTCATCTTGAAGGAGTCCAAACTAAGCATTGGGCAAGTGATGGCTAACTTTGACATTCTAGATGTTTGTAAGGTGCTGTTTCCATGAGTTGTGATGAGAGGATATTTAAATATTTAACCCTAAGCTGCTTTATATACCAACTCATGAGTGTTTTACACTTTGTTATCCTTACCAAGAGCCCCACATTTGTTGGAATAGCCCCCCTAAGAGACCCTTTTCTAGAAAAAAATTATCCTACATTTTATTGGTAAGCATGAGTATATTTTACCGAGCCACACAGCAATACAACTCAATGAATCTTTTAACTACATATTATTAAATACATGAAATACATATTTATACATTAAACTATGTAAAAAAGATACTGAGAGCTTGCTCTAAACTGGATGAGCCACATTTCTCCCAAAATTTCCAATGGACAAAGAGGGGAATACTTTAATTTTAGTGGTGTTGGTAAGGGTGCAGCTGTTCTGATGAATTTTAGGTGACTTACTAATAACAATTTATTTAACTACAATGTAATGTAGAACAAGAACAATGTATCTCATTTACACAGACTGATTTCTAAACATATTTATTGTAGTTTAAAGACCCATTACTGGGAGTAATATTGCTGTGGAGCTCTATTATACACCCAGTGACATTACTGGGAGTATTATTGCTGTGGAGCTCTGTTATACTCTCAGACACATTACTGGGAGTATGATTGCTGTGGAGCTCTGTTATACACTCAGACACATTACTGGGAGTATTATTGCTGTGGAGCTCTGTTATACTCTCAGACACATTACTGGGAGTATTATTGCTGTGGAGTTCTGTTATACACTCAGACACATTACTGGGAGTATTATCGCTGTGGAGCTCTGTTATACACTCAGACACATTACTGGGAGTATTATTGCTGTGGAGTTCTGTTATACAGTCAGACACATTACTGGGAGTATTATTGCTGTGGAGCTCTGTTATACACTCAGACACATTACTGGGATTATTATTGCGGTGGAGCTCTGTTCTACACTCAGATTCATTACTGGGAGTATTATTGCTGTGGAACTCTGTTATACACTCAGACACATTACTGGGAGTATTATTGCTGTGGAGCTCTGTTATACACTCAGACACATTACTGGGATTATTATTGTGGTGGAGCTCTGTTCTACACTCAGACACATTACTGGGAGTATTATTGCCGTGGGGCTCTGTTATACACTCAGACACATTACTGGGAGTATTATTGCTGTGGAACTCTGTTATACACTCAGACACATTACTGGGAGTATTATTGCTGTGGAGCTCCGTTATACACTCAGACACATTACTGGGAGTATTATTGCTGTGGAGCTCTGTTATACACTCAGACACATTACTGGGAGTATTATTGCTGTGGAGCTCTGTTATACACTCAGACACATTACTGGGAGTAATATTGCTGTGGTGTTCTGTTATACACTCAGACACATTACTGGGAGTATTATTGCTGTGGAGCTCTGTTATACACTCAGACACATTACTGGGAGTAATATTGCTGTGGAGTTCTGTTATACACTTAGACACATTACTGGGAGTATTATTGAAGTGGAGCTCGGTTATACACTCAGACACATTACTGGGAGTATTATTATGGAACTCCTAAAAAGGGCCCAAAACAGGAACTTCCCTTCCTAAATAGGGACACTTCGAAGATATAAAACGTAGCTCATGAGGTCCCCTAAACTTTCCTTGATCAGCTCTGCTCCTGGACACATTCCTGGTACATATCCATGACATTTGAATGTATGATATTATTATTACAAGATATGCAGGATTATTTACTAAAATGAGAATTTAGCGTGAATTTCTAATTAAGGCCAAAGTAGCATATAGTGACCCATACAAACATACTGACACACACAGTGACCCATGCAAACACTGGCACACAGTGACTCTGACTCATACAACATACTGACACACACAGTGACCCATAAAAACAGTGACACACACAGTGACCCATACAACCATACTGACACACACTGTGACCCATACAAACATACTGACACACACAGTTATCCATACACACTCACTGACACACACAGTGACCCATACAAACACACTGACTCATACAAACATACTGACACACAGAGTGACCAATACAAACACTGACACACACAGTGACCCATAGAAACATGCTGGCACACACAGTGACCCATGCAAAAACACTCACACACACAGTGACCCATACAAACATACTGACACACACAGTGATCCATACACACTCACTGACGCACACAGTGACCCATACAAACACACTGACTCATACAAACATGCTGACACACAGAGTGACCGATACAAACATACTGACACACACAGTGACCCATACAAACACTGACACACACAGTGACCCATAGAAACATACTGACACACACAGTGACCCATACAAACACTGACACACACAGTGACCCATAGAAACACGCTGACACACAGAGTGACCCATACACAAACACTGACATGCAGTGACTCACACAAACATACTGACACACACAGTGACCCATAAAAACACTGACACACATCACACTCTCATTAAGTTCTTGCTTACCAGATGCTACCTGGAAGCTTCACTTTTTGCCAGGAAACATCTATCTATACATATCCTCCATTCCCCCAGCCTGTCGCAGGGTATTGGCCACCAGAATATGATGTCATTATGTATTCCAATGGCCTTTACCTGCCTAAATTATTGCGGGGAGCAACCTCCCGATCACTCTTCCAGGGTGGGGAGGACAATATTTAAAACTAAAAATCGCTGGCAGCCGTGGTAAGCCCACCGGGAAAGTTCCCTCAATGCAGACCTCCTGATCTCCCTGACACTCATCTAGCCATAGCCAATACTGGTGGGTGTATTAGGGTGTGTCTGGGCGCACCCGGCCCATGCCTGTGGTTAGAAATACATGTTTGTATTCCTAACGAGATTTCAGTGAGTAGACCCAGTGATATAAAGATGTCACATTTAAGGAAGTGAAAGAGCATAGTTTTTTCAGTTTCAGCTGTTTCCATAGGTCGAGTATCAGCAGACGTTTGCAGTAATAATTTAACTTTAGTTTCCTTCCTTTGTAAAACTATTTTAAGACATGAAAAAAATCATCATCATCCTAGGTTATTAATAAACATTATTTTATGAATATCCACAAAGTGTCCAAATGATATCAGGCAGAGAGCTTGTCCATATAATTAGACATAATTATACATATTATATAATTAGACATAATAGATATATTAAAGGACAGTAAAGTCAACCAGACTACTTCATCTCAATGCTTGCAATGGCCATATCATTTTTAGCCTTAAATGTTAAACACTGTTTTCTATAACCTGTAATGTTTAAATTGAAGGGTTAAATACCCCTCTTCCTAACAGCCACTAGAGGCGCTTCATCAAACTCTGTCCTGCAACCAGGTGCTGCACATAGTAGGATTTGATTTGAGGTGTGGAATGTTTGGCCGCGCATGCATATCGTGTCCATTAATGTTTCTCTATTAGAAGCATTGGACTGGATGAGATCCATGCTGCCATCTTCAGAGGTGGAACAGCAGAGGAGTCTCAGAGCTGGAAATTAGACGAGTAAACTAAGTAAGCATTTGTGGACCTCTGTGTGTGTATAAGTGAATGTGTGTCAATGTATCTGTGCATGTATGACGAGCTGTGTGTGTGTATCTCATGGAGTGTATCTGTGTATGTATGTGTCTATGGACACCTGTATTGTATGTGTGTTTCTGTGCGTGACAACACCTGTATGTGCGTGGCAATGTAGGTGTGTTTATGTGCATGGTAGTGAACACCTGTATGTGTGTGCTAATGTATGTGTATTTGTGAATGCATGCCTGCATGCAGTCACCATTACACAAACTACACCCCTGCATGCAAGCCCCAACACTGTACACAAAAACAGTCCTGCATTCAAACAACACTATAAAGAGACACACCCCTACATACAAACGCCAACACTACAGACACACACTTGCATTCAAACACCAACACTACACAAAATCACATCCCTACATACAAACACCAACACTACACACAATCACACCCCTACATTCAAACACCAACACTACACACAATCACACTCCTACATGCAAACACCAAAACTACACACAATTACACCCATACATGCAAACACCAAATCTACACACAATTACACTCCTACATCAAATGCCAACACTACATAAAATCACACTCCTACATACACATACTAACACTACACACAATTGCACCCCTGCATTGAAACACCAACACTACACACAATTACACCCCTACATTCAAACACCAACACTACACACAATCACATCCCTACATTTAAACACCAACACTACACACAATCACATCCCTACATTCAAACACCAACACTACACACAATTATATCCCTGCATTGAAAAATCAACACTACACACAATTACACCCCTGCATTTAACCCTCAGCATTATACACAAATACACAAACATTCACACAAATATACTTGTGTTGCATAACGTGTCCAAGAGATCCCCAGTTCAAATGAACGCTCCAAAAACCATAACTATTACAGCAAAATCTCCTTTAGGAATGGTTTGGCATGAACCAGGGCTCTTCCAGTAATATTGAGACTGCTCCTTCCTTATTTGCATTGATAGTCTGCAGAAGTAACACTGCTGATAGTGGTTTTGACAGTGAGCGGTAGTTGTTGTGGGGCTTATGTTCCTTTAACCCCTCAAGGACACATGAGATGTGTGACATGTCATGATTTCCTTTTATTCCAGAAGTTTGGTCCTTAAGGGGTTAAGAAGAGGAAGCTGAGATGTGCGTGTGGTCCTCAATTCTGAATGACTGAAGACTGGAAACCACTGAGCCTCTGACCAATCTTGATTATATTGCAACATGCAGCAAGCGGGAGCAGAATCCATTGTGCGCTGTGTTAAAGGTACAGGCTGCTGCCGGCAGTGTCAGATTCAAGAAACGCTTTCATGGAACACAGTATTTATTTATCATCGTCTGCCTCCCTTTATTGCCAGGCGAGCAAGCTTCACATTAATAAACCCTGCAGGAGAATCGGCTGCATCACAAACATTATCTCCAGGAACGCCAAATTGTTTATTCCAATGGCTGTATAGATACAAGAACAACTTCCTGCATAATGCCCAGATTATGTATACGCTTTTCTTAAACAGTGCTAACAGGTGTACTCAGCACTTTACATTACAGTGCTGTATGTGTATTTTATTTCTATAGCGCTAACAGGTGTACTCAGCACTTTACAGGTTACATTACAGTAGAAGGAGGTACAGTAAGTGCAGTAGGTATACAGTGTATGTATATTATATTTATATAGCGCTAACAGGTGTACTCAGCACTTTACAGGTTACATTACAGTAGAGGGAGGTACAGTAAGTGCAGTAGGTATACAGTGTATGTATATTTTATTTATATAGCGCTAACAGGTGTACTCAGCACTTTACAGGTTACATTACAGTAGAGGGAGGTACAGTAAGTGCAGTAGGTATACAGTGTATGTATATTATATTTCTATAGCGCTAACAGGTGTACTCAGCACTTTACATTACAGTGGTGTATGTGTATTTTATTTATATAGCGCTAACAGGTGTACTCAGCACTTTACAGGTTACATTACAGTAGAAGGAGGTACAGTAAGTGCAGTAGGTATACAGTGTATGCCTATTTTATTTATATAGCGCTAACAGGTGTACTCAGCACTTTACAGGTTACATTACAGTAGAGGGAGGTACAGTAAGTGCAGTAGGTATACAGTGTATGTATATTTTATTTATATAGCGCTAACAGGTGTACTCAGCACTTTACAGGTTACATTACAGTAGAGGGAGGTACAGTAAGTGCAGTAGATAAACAGTGTATGTATATTATATTTATATAGCGCTAACAGGTGTACTTAGCACTTTACAGGTTACATTACAGTAGAAGGAGGTACAAAAAAGTGCAGTAGGTATACAGTGTATGTATATTTTATTTATATAGCGCTAACAGGTGTACTCAGCACTTTACAGGTTACATTACAGTAGAAGGAGGTACAGTAAGTGCAGTAGGTATACAGTGTATGTATGTTATATTTATATAGCGCTAACAGGTGTACTCAGCACTTTACAGGTTACATTACAGTAGAGGGAGGTACAGTAAGTGCAGTAGGTATACAGTGTATGTATATTTTATTTATATAGCGCTAACAGGTGTACTCAGCACCTTACAGGGTACATTGCAGTAGAGGGGGGTACAGTAAGTGCAGTAGGTATACAGTGTAAGTATATTATAGTTATATAGCACTAACAGGTGTACTTAGCACTTTACAGGTTACATTACAGTAGAAGGAGGTACAGTAAGTGCAGTAGGTATACAGTGCATGTATATTTTATTTATATAGCGCTAACAGGTGTACTCAGCACTTTACAGGTTACATTACAGTAGAAGGAGGTACAGTAAGTGCAGTAGGTATACAGTGTATGTATATTATATTTATATAGCGCTAACAGGTGTACTCAGCACTTTACAGGTTACATTACAGTAGAGGGAGGTACAGTAAGTGCAGTAGGTATACAGTGTATGTATATTTTATTTATATAGCGCTAACAGGTGTACTCAGCACCTTACAGGGTACATTGCAGTAGAGGGGGGTACAGTAAGTGCAGTAGGTATACAGTGTAAGTATATTATAGTTATATAGCACTAACAGGTGTACTTAGCACTTTACAGGTTACATTACAGTAGAAGGAGGTACAGTAAGTGCAGTAGGTATACAGTGTATGTATATTATTTATATAGCGCTAACAGGTGTACTCAGCACTTTACAGGTTACATTACAGTAGAGGGAGGTACAGTAAGTGCAGTAGGTATACAGTGTATGCATATTTTATTTATATAGTGCTAACAGGTGTACTCAGCACTTTACAGGGTACATTGCAGTAGAGGGGGGTACAGTAAGTGCAGTAGGTATACAGTGTATGTCTATTTTATATATATAGTGCTAACAGGTGTACTCAGCACTTTACAGGTTACATTACAGTAGAGGGAGGAACAGTAAGTGCAGTGGGTATACAGTGTATGTATATTTTATTTATATAGTGCTAACAGGTGTACTCAGCACTTTACAGGGTACATTGCAGTAGAGGGGGGTACAGTAAGTGCAGTAGGTATACAGTGTATGTATATTATATTTATATAGCGCTAACAGGTGTACTCAGCACTTTACAGGTTACATTACAGTAGAGGGAGGTACAGTAAGTGCAGTAGGTATACAGTGTATGTATATTGTTTATATAGCGCTAACAGGTGTACTCAGCGCTTTACAGGTTACATTACAGTAGAGGGAGGTACAGTAAGTGCAGTAGGTATACAGTGTATGTATATTATATTTATATAGCGCTAACAGGTGTACTCAGCACTTTACAGGTTACATTACAGTAGAGGGAGGTACAGTAAGTGCAGTAGGTATACAGTGTATGTATATTTTATTTATATAGCGCTGACAGGTGTACTCAGCACTTTTACAGGGTACATTGCAGTAGAGGGGGGTACAGTAAGTGCAGTAGGTATACAGTGTATGTATATTATATTTATATAGCGCTAACAGGTGTACTCAGCACTTTACAGGTTACATTACAGTAGAGGGAGGTACAGTAAGTACAGTAGGTATACAGTGTATGTATATTATATTTATATAGTGCTAACAGGTGTACTCAGCACTTTACAGGTTACATTACAGTAGAGGGAGGTACAGTAAGTGCAGTAGGTATACAGTGTATGTATATTGTATTTATATAGCACTAACAGGTGTACTCAGCACTTTACAGGTTACATTACAGTAGAGGGAGGTACAGTAAGTGCAGTAGGTATACAGTGTATGTATATTATATTTATATAGCGCTAACAGGTGTACTCAGCACTTTACAGGTTACATTACAGTAGAGGGAGGTACAGTAAGTGCAGTAGGTATACAGTGTATGTATATTTTATTTATATAGCACTAACAGGTGTACTCAGCGCTTTACAGGTTACATTACAGTAGAGGGAGGTACAGTAAGTGCAGTAGGTATACAGTGTATGTATATTTTATTTATATAGCGCTGACAGGTGTACTCAGCACTTTACAGGGTACATTGCAGTAGAGGGGGGTACAGTAAGTGCAGTGGGTATACAGTGTATGTATATTATATTTATATAGCGCTAACAGGTGTACTCAGCACTTTACAGGTTACATTACAGTAGATGGAGGTACAGTAAGTGCAGTAGATATACAGTGTATGTATATTATATGTATATAGCACTGACAGGTGTACTCAGCACTTTACAGGGTACATTGCAGTAGAGGGGGGTACAGTAAGTGCAGTAGGTATACAGTGTATGTATATTATATTTATATAGCGCTAACAGGTGTACTCAGCACTTTACAGGTTACATTACAGTAGAGGGAGGTACAGTAAGTGCAGTAGGTATACAGTGTATGTATATTATATCTATATAGCGCTAACAGGTGTACTCAGCACTTTACAGATTAGTAAAATAGAGAATGGGGGTGAGAGCACTCAAAATGAAAGACAGATAAAAAATCAGATAATATGTTTATGATGTTTATCTGTCTTTCATTTTGAGTGCTCTCACCCCCATTCTCTATTTTACTAATCGTGTTCTTTCTAGTGGTTTATTGTGGCCCACTAGGGTGATTGTAGCACCAGAGTGCAGATTATTTTTTCACCGTATACTTTTGTATTTTGTCTACTTTACAGATTACATTACAGTAGAGGGAGGTACAGTAAGTGCAGTAGGTATACAGTGTATGTATATTATATCTATATAGCGCTAACAGGTGTACTCAGCACTTTACAGGTTACATTACAGTAGAGGGAGGTACAGTAAGTGCAGTAGGTATACAGTGTATGTATATTATATTTATATAGCACTAGCTGTTGTACTCAGAACTTTACAGGTTACATTACAGTAGAGGGAGGTACAGTAAGTGCAGTTGGTATACAGTGTATGTTTATTTTATTTATATAGCGCTAACAGGTGTACTCAGCACATTACAGGGTACATTACAGTAGAGGGAGGTACAGTAAGTGCAGTAGGTATACAGTGTATGTATATTATATTTAGCACTTCACAGGTTACATAACATTACAGTAGAGGTAGCACTGACAGGTGTACCTAGCACTGGTTACATTTCAGTAACAAAAGGCACAGTTTGTAGTTTGTACTGTGTCCGTAGATTAGTGTTTTCATATAACAGTAAATAAATGAATCACACTGATTGAGTGACAGGAGATACCACTGAGAGTATAGCACAGACGATGAACTTTATATCTTTCTGTGCGACATACTAACTACACTGGGTTTTATGTGACACTGCTGCTAACATACCTGAACGGGGGTCCTGTCCTGTGTGGTCTATTCTGCTCAGCCTGTGTTATCTTATCACGTGTTACATTAACTCAATGAATGTCAGCAGAGAAGCTGTACTCTATCTACACTCCATACCTGAATCTTGGAATGATCCCATCGATTGGTCACACAGAAACTGAAATGGGGTGAAGCCCAGGGAGGCGGCGGGTCAGATGCCAGACTTTCTAGCACTGAACGAAAACCTTGAGTCTTCAAACTTATATGAGTTTTTCTTCAGTGAGGAAATTCCCAGTCTGTGTTCTGAGTCAGAGCCAAGGGTGCATTTGCTTCCTCTTTCACTGCAGCAGTCAGTAGGGACACAAAACCAGTAATCCTCTGAGAAGTAAAGGGAGGGGCGAGGGTGACTGTGTGCGGGGAAAGGGTTAATGTGTCACACTAGGGGAGGAACGAGTGAGTGCGAACACTGCCTGGAGTCCCTTAAATCCTAAATCTGATCATTTCTCCAAAGATGCAATAAACTGTGACATTTTGTAACGTAACAGAACACGAATTCTCCTAGCAGAACACAAATCTAGTATTATTCAATAAAGTGGGAATTGTTGGGAATTGAAAATTAATTTTATAATTTCAGCCAGAATTTCCGAACTGAAAGCATAGCTGACATTTTGAGCTAAGGCTCGAAATTGACTTTGAATTGCTGACAATTCACACGTTAGTGAATAAGGTCTACTTTGCTTATGGTGGCTTGTGGCATCGATGCTGGAATACAATGAGTACAGCTCACTTTGCATTAGCTGCATGTTTGGATGCATTGCGTGCCTCTGAAGGAAACCATTTAGACTGCACTTTGTTAATCAGAAGTAACTCAGCCTTATCTCCAAACTGTTGTGGGTTTTTTCTCTATTCTCCTGTTTCTCTGGACGTCTAAGTAAAATACTTAAAATAAGAATTTTTTCTTATCTCATGGAATATTTTTTTCTGCCTGTTTTTGATATAATGTACTTCATCTTGTACCTCTGGCTGCAGTAGTTCTCTGTACACGCATCATGTATTATAAATGTTTCTTTTGTATTTCGAACACTGTGTTCTTTCATTTGTAAAAAAAAGAAAAAAATTTAATTATAAAAAAAATACTAATGCAAAATACAACCCCCCATAAAAGTGTAGTATTTTATTAAACAGTGTTGCAGCTGCGCAAGTCCAATGCGAGGTATTTCTGTTCGTGCCTTAAGACAGGAAAACACCATCCGGGCTTTTCACTAAAGTGAGAATTCACAGTGAGTTTCAAATTTAAGGCTATAGTAGCCTGAAATGAAAGCATAGCCGACTTAAAGGGACAGTATAGTCACCAGAAAAACTACAGCTTAATGTATTTGTTCTGGTGAATATAGTCAGTCCCTGCAGGCTTTTTAATGTAAACACTGCCTTTTCAGAGAAAACGCAGTGTTTACATTACAGCCTAGGAACACTTTGGGCCCACTTCTCAGACAGTCACTAGAGGTGTTTCCTGGCGCAGTGCTGCATACCTTCAGCGTCTCCTGAACTTTCCCCATAGGGTTGCATTGATGCAAAGATGCTGATTAGCCACCCCCCTTTTTTCCATAGGAAAGCATTGTGATTGGCTGAGATCATCACTTCTAATGATGTCAGTCAAGGTGGCGGATTGTGCAGCAACCAGATGCCAGTAGCCCTGCGCGTACATATCACCTTTCTAACCCGAGATAAGGAGGAGCCATCAACCTAAATGGGGGTTATAGAACTATAGTGTCAGAAATACATGTTTGTGTACCTGACAGTATAGTGCGCCTTTAAAGATTTTATTGTTTTTCCATTTTGGCTATTTTAAGCTTAGATTTGAAATTCCCTTTTGAATTCTCACTTTGGTGAATAATCCTGCATGGCAGTTGCTGGCCTTAAAAGGGACACTCCGCTGCCAAAATACAAAAGGAAAAATCACTATTTAATAAATAAACCCCCAGTGCCTCCATGTAATTCGGCATTTTTTTTAATCAGAGGTAAATCTAAAAAAAAGTCTGCTGCCTTTGCAAACCCCCCCCCCCCCTTCTAACCCCACCCAGACTTTCTGTATCTGTCCAATCATAGATTTCCCAATGCAGCTCAATGAGAAGTCTTTGCAAGGCAGGTGCTCTGGGCAATTGCTGCCTCTTAAATTTATCTCCACTGAGCTAACCAAACCATAAACAACCCAGGAAGTAACAGGATCTGTTGTCTGCTAGAAAAGCCAGGAGGTTTTAATTTATAAATATTATGAAAGTGTCAATTTCCAAAAAAAAAAAAAAAAAAAAAGTACACACCCTTCACATTTAAAGCTTTTCAGCAAGCTAAAGTGCTTTAGGTGTCTGGAGTGTCCCTTTAACTAATGGAGAAGTTAGCGCTCTCGTTAGCTGTCTGCTTATGGTGCTCACAAAGAATGTGAATTCAATATACAGCCTGGCAGCACTTTTCATTTATTGCCCATCAGAATAAAATGTCCGCATCCTCTTCTCTCTCAAGTTCTTTTTTGTAGTTTCAATTACCTGTCAGTGAAGGGGTTAATTTGGGAACCCCAGCCTGGCTGTTTAATCACTAAAGTGAGAACTGTTGGGTATTTAAATGGAATTTCAAATGTAAGGCTCTAATACCCAAACTGGAAGATTTGTAGAATTTTTCCAGTTCACCTACTTTGGTCTTACATTTTAAATTCACTTCGAATTCACATTTTATCCCTATGTCATACTTGTGTATGCTTCTACAGTTTGACTACTTTGGCCTTGAATTAGAAATTCATTTTGAATTCCCAACAATTCTCACTGTAGTGAATGACTATTTTGGGGATTGGCAGAATAGAGAATGGATTTACACAATGACATGATTTGGGGAAATAGCTGTGTTAGAGAAGGTTGCGTATTTGACTACTCAGGCCTAACATGGGGGTCTATTTACTAAACGTTAAAACAAGCAATGTATCCATGGGTATAAGGTTAACACAGCCAGGTGATCCTACTTGCAATCACTAGGTCTATAAATTACACCTCTCTGGGCTGGAAGGGGTATCTGTGTTGAGAACCTGTTAGAGCGATAGATTAGTACAAGGTCAGTTGTGGTTTGTGCTGTGTGAACGCTTCTTGTTTTACTTTTTAACTTGTTATTATAGAGGCTTTCACGTTCTGTGTTTATTTTGTTATTCAGTTACTGCTCCTGTTTGCTTTCCTTCATGTAATCTGAATGAGAAATATCCCAATATTACAGGAAAAACCTTTAACATGGGCTTACTATACCCATTCAATGTAACTTGTCTAACTAGTGATCATTTTAATCTTGTATTACTTGCTGTCAAGGATTACCCCTTAACCAGTCCAGAGTTTAATATAACTATTTCTCACTGTTTAACCCCTTAAGGACCAAACTTCCGGAATAAAAGGGAATCATGACATGTCACACGTCGTGTCCTTAAGGGGTTAAAGTGCTCTAATGGTGAATATTCCCAAATCTCAGCATACTCAGAACTAGTGTGTTTTTGGTTTTTTTTATTATTTTTTTTATTTTTTTTGGATGGGGGTTTAAGAACCAGTGATGTGGCTACCCTACTCCTGGTAACATTTAAACTTGGATGAATTGCACAAACTTTAATTTTCTGTATTGGGAGCTCACTGGGTATGTGACCTGACCTCATTCTGTCTGTCAGGCTGTGGTGATTGTACCTGCCGGGAGAAATAGTTTGTTAAACTCACTAAGTGGTTGGAATCCTTAAGGTGTTTGTAAGGACATGGCTAATAGTGAGTTCAAAGTGTACTTTTATTTTTTGGGGGGGTCAAAATGGCCAAATGAGAACTACTTTGCGTTGGTTACGTTTCCAGTTTGGTTATTTTTGCCTAAAACTCTGAAATTGACTTTGTTCTCTGCAGTTATCCGCTTAGTGACTACTCTGTAACTGCTGCAATGCAATGGTCCATCCTAAGGACCAATGCTGTAATACGGGCTCAGTTAGTCATTATAGTGACCCTTTTAAGTGAATTTAAAGTTAAAATGGCCAAAAAGGGAAAAACTCCCTGCTAGGTTTACAGGCTTCCTCCTTAACGTTCACTTTGCGTTCTCTCTTTAGTAAATGACTCTCTGAGCCCCTGGAGCTGTATTGATCACAAGCCTAACGCTTTAACACATGGCTGCAATGACTCTATAGAATGGCAGTAATCACAAACAAAATGGTCATTCTGAAATGAATGGCTGGTTTGTTTAAAAACACATTTATATATTTTTTTCCCTCCATGAACAAAGATGTAAACCAATCTGGAACAACCTCTCAAATATCCCTTTTCATGAGGAATGTGACAAAGCTGGCCTTGTGAGGTTATTTAAGGATGAGAAATGGCTTCTAAAGATTAATATTACAGCAATGCATCCAGGTATCTACAGCACGATGACCTGAACTAGTCTGTCAAAATCCATAACAGGAAAAGCCCACCACAAATCGTGTTGCTTTTATATTGTCTCCTTCAGGGGTTCAATGGATTCTTGTGCTAGGCTAGGCACCCCTAATTTTAATAACTCCTGCACTAATGTGATTTCACTCTCAGATTCCACAATGAAATACTCGGCTAAACCAGTGAAGACAAATGAGCCAACAAAGGTTAGAAGACAGAGTCTGATTGAACTAAGAAAAAGTAAAATCCAGGCGTTTCGACTGTTTCTTCACACTCTAAGGATGAGACGGGTAAGTCACACAGGGTTCCATACTGGGTACCCCTAACTAAACCTTCCTGTGCAATCAACGCTTCCTGTCAGATGGAGGCTTTCGCTGCACTATTTGCTCAGATTATAGGTGGAGGTATCTAATGGGACAACTTGGCACAGAGGATGGTGATGGAAAAATGTACCAACTGTATATTGTCTCAACAAAACAAACTAGGATGTCACTCGCAACATCTGATGGTTCAAATTGTAGGCTACTACATTCTAGGCCCAGAATAGTGTGTGCGTGGATAGCCCTTGACTTGATGTCTGGACTGGAACCACACATGATCAGCAAGTTCCTCATGGGTGGGGATAGAGCATACCAATAGGGAGTTGGCTCCTGCCTCTTATAAATGTAGGGGATCCTTGGTAGCTGCATATAGTGAGCAAACACTGTAACATATGGCAATCATTAATACTGTAGTAATGTCCTTTGACAATATCTTTAATTTTCCCCCAATCCCTGGTCCTTGCATCCTCGCCATATTCTAAAAAGTTAAAGAACCGAAACATTGATTCTTTCTGGGAGAATGTGGAAACTGAAGGGTTAATATAACTTCCTCGGCACAGAGCTGAAACACATTTTATTGCTTTAAACCAGGATGTAAGAATGCTGGACTGGGCCGTACCACACAATGAGTGACTCTCAAATATTGGCACAATTTACCATGAATAGCCTACACCTTGTATCTGTGGGACTCTTGGAGGAATTGGCAGAGCCACAAGCGCTTGCTCTTTGCTTAATGACATTAAAGATATTTAATCCAAAGACCTCATTCTTGCAGCAGTTCCCACAGTTCAAAGACCAGGGCCAGGCTTTCACTGCTCAATTATTGGCATTAATTGCTCAGATTCCCTCCCTGAATCTCATGAGGTGACAGATTTAAAGATCTGACTTCTGCCCTTTAATCAGCCAGTTACCAAGCTATCGGCTTGGTTTGAACTCGGTGTGTTATTCAGGTCCCTGGCTAAAAATAGTTTTATTTTGTTTAAAACTGAATTACTGTCTGAACTATGACTGCCAGATTAAATGTTATTTTGCTCACTTCTTTCTCCTCTTTAATATGCTTTATTTTGTTTCCAGTCATCTCAAAGGTCGTTCATCTGAGCAATATGATCCGTTGTGACATCCCTGATGGTAAAATGAGAAGATTCCTGGAAATTCGAGCCCCTTTAGTCTATTAAGACCATGCACTTCAATTAAAACAGATTTTCTTTTTATTTAAATAAATGTTTAGAATTTTATACTTTTGTGGGTTTTATTTCCTGTTTGTCATCAACAGAAAATAAGAAATATTTTGCCCAGTGCCTTCTTTGTAATTTGTTATAATAAAATTTAAACTGTAACCTCACCAATACACCGTAGCAATATTTTATACATTGTGGGAGAAGAGAGATGCTAGACTACGATGTTTCTAATATATGAGATAATACTCGGCCTACTGTAAAAGCTAGACTGTCTCATAGAATCTCCTGGGAGATGTGCCTAGTGAGTCCCAACAACCTAATGTAGTAAAGCGGTTAAAAGGGGGGTGGGTGTGTGTGTGTGTGTGTGTGTTTTTTTTTTTTTTTTTTACCCCAAATAGCTTTGACAAAAAACTAAAATTTTCAGTCTTAGTCTGGTATAGTGACTGAACTTCATAGAAAATAACTTGCACTTAGCAAAGTGTAGAAAGTTCACGCCAATCTAATAGAAAGTTCCATAGTTCTAGAATCTCTTACCGTCTGATGGCCTGAGCTACTCTGCAGTAAAGTAACCTAAAATGAGCAATTGATTCATTGGATCGTAAAAACTTCATCTGGCAAAAAATTGTCTTAAAATGGTGGGGGGAGGAGAGAGAATGACTTGTAGATAAACTCTTATGGCCTTCTAAATTTTTAGAGGTTGGTCTTCTCCTGGGGTTACTAACTGGTCTGCGTCGTCAAGTGGTAGGGGAAGCTGTTAAAACCAGTTTCCATCTTTCACTTTAGGCTGGGCGAGCTGTGATCTTGAGGAAACAGATCCTTACTAGCAAGCTGGGAAAACCTGATTCTGTCTTTCTAAATGTGTGGTTTTTTTTTTGCTTCTTTAGACTTTTTTTTTAAATTTATTTATATATATATATATATATATATATATATATACACACATTTACATTTTTGTTTTAATCTAACAAAACACTGTTAACTAGCTATTTTATTTCTAACAAAGTATGAATTAGCCCAACAGCTACCTGTCAAGGATCATATAGCTCCGTGGAATGTGTTGGCACTCTATAAATATTGTGAGGATATTTTATGGGGTAATAAATATTTCATAAATTAAAAATTATTTTAATTTTATATCAAAATTGATATCTTGGTGGTCCCTGAATAATGATTAATATAAAGCTGAGAATTACCCACAATTTTATTCTTAGGTCCTAGAGGATCATAAATTCATTAGAGGATTTTTACTTCACACAGTAATCACAAATTAATTATAAAACTTATTGTGACAATAATAAAATATGTAACATGCATGACAGTGAAGAATTAGTATAACCTAATTCTACAATATGGCAGTAGTTTCAACACCATACAGACCGCTAAAAGCAACCAGTTGTCAACAATTTTAAGATTTACAACAGGACACTGTTTAGAAATGAACTTCACACAGAAAGCAGAACTTAACAGCGCAGCGTATAGCAAACTTTGGCTGTTGGTCAAATCACACTAAACTAACCCTTCCACTGCTGGCTACAATCATCATAGGCAAGATATCCTATTATATTGCAACTTTACAATTAAAGTTATGTTCATGCCAGATCATTTGACCATTCCTAGGACCATCCAATAAAAAGTTCTACCAGATTTTATGTTTGCTGAATTTTAACTTTCCTAAATAAGATTCATTATCTTATATCAGAACAAGTCTATACATCTGGATACAATTTGGTATGCCAACATCTGGTAATTTAGTTATCTATTCCACCTGCAGGAATGGAATTTTTATAACCATATATTCCTTAGCTAATTATGATTTCTAATTGAAATCTGACCAATATTTATCCAGATATATATTCCTGCTATTAGTAAAAAATTAATTTAAATTCAATTAAATAAAACCAGCATAATTACCAGTCAGGTTGTAGATTCTCTCAGATGTGTAGCTATGTCCCATTAATTTTTAATGCAAGTATGATGTATTTGTATGGAATACTTCTGAAATTTTGTTAGTTGGGAAAGTTAATAGTGAGAATTAGGTGTCCCAGAGTTTTCTTGAGTACAGTCCAAGTCAGAATGTTTCAAAGAGTGTATGAATGTCCCAAGAGCTGAATCTTTGAATCTCCCTCTCTTCCCTTTGTCCTTACTTTTTAAAGGGAAAAACTCTCTGCACGTCACTAGTTGATAGGACCAATAGAGAACTGTAGATGTGTCTTCCCTACAGATTATCATCTAGTTTTTGGTCAGTAGGTTGCGCAATTAAATCATCAAAAATTCTTGTCAGGGGGTCCATTTGTGTTTTTGCATAATGGATTAACTGTAATTGGTGATGCTTTTTACGTCATTTTCAGTTATCTTTATGGCTACTATAAATCTAGATTCCTGCCAATTTCAAAGGCTTTTTCACTTATACCAGACAGTGTCGGCAATCTCGATCGTAATTTTAGAATTGATACCTAACCTTAATTTCACCTCTTGCTTACAATGGAACTAGTAAGATTCAGTTTCTTGTTTTTTAAGTAAAATTACTTGGTGTTATCTGTCATTGATGTCTGGTTTTCTTGTGTGAAACCGTGTTTGAGATTATTTATACTCCACTAACATTAGTAAAGAAATTTCTTCATTGTTATTTATTCATGAATAGTCTATATTATTGATTACTATAATAGTAAATTATAAGTGGATAGTGTGTTTATGTATAAATTTGTCTCTGGGTTGTTGTATTTCATCCCACTTTTGCTGTTAGACATCACGCATTATCACAGGTTTTATCTCTAATGTTTACATTAGTGCATTCCTTAGCTCAGACTTGAATGAATAGAATTATAGAAAGGAATCTTGTGTCTGTCTTAGCCTTGATAAACAAAATCGAGTCACCTCTGTTCTGAGAGTGACTGGCAGTATACACTTTTAATTTCAGTCTTAACACAAAATGTCTGCCGATGTAAATATATTGACAATATTAACTATCAGAGAGGGTTTGCAGTTGCTCTACAATGTTAAAACAGACCTATTTATAATGTCACTAAGCAGTAAAGCACCCATGTGGTGGATATTAAAGGTAGATATCAATCAAATGACCCATCCAGTGTTATGACTTTACAATCCAAAGCTTAGTGTTATAACTGGGGTTCGATTTTAGGGATGGACTTAAAGTTGGAAGATTCAGTTAGGGCTAGAATTGGATAACACTGGTTGATACAATAACTACAATGCAGGTTTCCTTATTAAGGAGTCACTGTAATAGCGAGAGAAGTCAGGTTAAAAATATTTAAATGTAATTTCACCAATAGACATTCATAGCACTCGACCTGCTTGATAACTGTCAGCCAGGCCTGGAGAGGCAATTGGGTAACTGGACAAAAACTGCAGTTCATCTTATTGTCATGGGCTAGTTTGGGAGATCACGGTATTGAAGGACTTGTCCTCCTGGCCTTCTATCAGTGGATTATAGGTACCAATGTGGCTTCCTGCAACAGCCTCTAATCCTTCACACTGTCCCACATATCGCACCCAAAAGCGTGAAGGAGGCCAGCAGGGTAAAACCAGAGGAGCAGGTTGGCCAAGATTAGAGACAATGGCCCAGACTAAAATGTGCCCCAGCTGAATTTTAGTCTAGTTTGGTCATATTCTCGGTTACACTCCATTTCTGTGACAGACAGGGGAGCAATTCACCTTGCTGCCACATATACAAGCCTTCAGTGGGGTTTATTTACTGACGCTAAACTCCAGTGAATTGAAAAACAAATTGCTAAATTCGGTAGCAACGCGCCAATTTTGCTATGGTCGCAGCTTGGATGTGTCTGCGCACAGTTTGCCAATCACTTTTCAGATCACAACTGGATGTTTAGGGAACACGTATTTCCCAAAGTGTAGCTCCCACATCTCACCCTGCAAGTATGTTGCACGCATGTGATTTCACAAAACACCGTTTGACACCACGTTGAGTGACGGCTGAGCATTGCAAAAATATTGCTGTCCTGGCTGGAATAAAATCAATCAACATGGTAATTGAATGTTTGGCAGATTGTTTATTGATGGCACACAGTTAATAAAATCATCTAGCACAAAACAATGGGGTTCTCTATAATGGGTCATTCTTGAGCAATCACCATGGAAACCAATTTTTAGAATATTGCCCCAGAATTATTCTTTAGAACCACATTGTTCTTGAAATCTTAAATCACTTTCCCAAGGTGGTCAGAACAACAAACATTTCAGCCCGTGTACCCTGCAGCCGCTTGACATCTTGGATGGATATATCAGCTTGGAAGAACAGAGAATAGAAGATGGTTTCCTCAGGTGTCTTTTTTTTTATAGAATAATTTTTTTTTCCTTTTTCATTAAAATGTAATGGCACATGGGAGACGAGACGTGACTATTGCTGGCAGATGCATCATGATTCATTATTCAACATAAAATAACCTCTATGTGCTAATATATCCTGAATATTGTGGCCCTGTAGCATTAGAAAGGGTGGGAGTTTAGGTCTGAAGTGGTTAAAGGGCTAGATAAGGGCATGAACCAATAATTTATTAAAGTAGATTTAGAGAGGAATCCCTGACCAAACAAGATGATGAAATATTAATACAATGTCTAAAACTTAACTTTTATGTAAAAAAAAAAAAAGGGGGGGGTGGGGGGGAGATGTATATCAATAATTAGTATAAATCATGGCCACAATTAGGTATGTTCAAAATATTGTCCTAGGGAGACCAGAAAAGAAGAAAGTATAGATCAATCTGTGTATAGGTACAGATAATACAATGAACAATGTGGAAAAAGTGTGAAAAAATAAATGAAGAAATAAAGTGTTCATTAACAATGAAAGGGGATATTTACAAAGAATGAGGTGCAGAGATCGGTTCCTACAAACAGATAAGGGGATTAGCTCTATATTGCTTGATTACACTGATCTTTAAACCACACTTTTTCCAAATTGTTTGTTGTAAATATCTGTACCTATACATAGATTGATCTGCACTTTCTTCTTTTCTTGTCACACTAGGACAATATTTTAAACATACCTAATTGTGTCCATTTATACTAATTATTGAAATACTTTCCCCCTTGTGACGGAACGCTGGCACTGCGACTGAGTTCCTCCGCCAATCGATGCTCCTAGTGCTCGCTGAGGACTCCAAGCACTCCAATCGACACCATCAGCACTGCAGACCCCACTTCCAGCGATACAGCTGCGCCGGGGTCTCGCCGTCTCCACCCACCCTGGATCCACGACCAGGATCCAGCTCTCAGTGGGTGACCCTCTCCTAAATTCAGAGAGCGTAGCAGGAACAAATCAAGCTCTTGCAAGAGCTGACTCTGGGGAGTATGTGATTATAGCAATCCCCAGAGTGTAGTTATCCCATCCCCCAAGCATGAGCCAAGGCTTCAAGAAAGGTTCAAGATGATCTCACTTTAATTTTATGTCAAGACACGGAGGCTCATATTGCTTAACCCTTTCTTTACTGTCCACCAATAGCAGCAAAGTATATTAACAGTAAGAAAGAACAGTAACCATAGAGATAGGACACTCCCATATCCAGTCCCAGTATAATAGGCAGCACCTCCTCCTCCAATTCCTCTTTCTTTGCTGCTACCAGACAGATAAGTACCTCACAAATTATTTTTCTCTGCTGACATTTTGTACTATTCACTGGTTAATGTATGATTGTATTTTGTATTTATTTGACCTTCTGTTGTATACCTTGTTTGAGCCCAGGGTCCCAGACCTTCCCTGTCCGGCTTTATCCTGCTCTACCTTCTCTGATTCCCTTGGTATCGCTCTAAACTTTTCCTCCATTACTCTGCCGGTCTGCCTGTCTTCTCTCCTATTGCTGCATTCAAATTTTCTATGCGAACGCCTGACTGCATTCACCTGTTTGATGTGAACCAGTCTGCCTGCTTATTCTCCTATTGCTGCATTCGAATTTTTCATTCGAATGCTGGATTCACCTGTTTGATGTGAACCAGTCTGCCTGCCTATTCTCCTATTGCTGCATTCGAATTTTTCATTCGAATGCTGGATTCACCTGTTTTATGTGTTCCCCCCGGCGGCCATTTTCTATCAGTCACTTTGGCGCTCTTTTTCCCTCCGTTCTCCTTATCTGCCGGTCTGGACCCTGGTGAGCTCCCTCCTTTTTCCTCTGTTTACACTGCCTAGCCTGGGGTGATTAACTCCTGCTAGTTGCATCCTCCACATATTTAGCAGCTCTATTTTCTATTCACTACTCAGTATATATTTTGGTTGTCTCCCTATATATTATACTGCATATTCCCTGCATATATATATATATATATATATATATATATATATATATATATATTATTTGGACCTGACCTTAGCCTCAGTTAATATTATTATGCCTAAACCTAAAGGGTCTGTATCCCCTCTTTCCCCTGAGGATAGGGATGTACCCCAAGCGCTGGCTGACCCTATCTCTGCCAGCTCTGGCCCCCCTTCTTCTGCGGGCGACCCTATGTCGGTGCCGGATGATGCCCAGGCCTTAGCACTGCAACGTTCAGTCACAGACGCCATTATGGCTGCCATGGGCTCAATGTCCGCAACCCTGTCTCAGACTATTTCTCAGGCTTTGTTGGCACAACCTGTACCCGCAGAAGCGTCTGCCATACCTACACGCTTAGCGCATCCCTCTGTAAACCTCCCAGGGGGCGACTCTAGAAAGGCTAAGGCCAAATCTAAACACCTGATCCCTCCCGCCTCCAGAACCACCAAGACTGGTGTGAAAATAGCCATCCAAGATAGCGTGCCTGTGTCACGCAAAAGAGCCTTTCCGCGCCAGGCAGAATGGGCGCGGCACTGGAAATGTGCCAGAGCACTTACAGAGAGCGACTCCGACTCAGAAATCGGGTCTTGTGAGGAGGCTATTGATGAGTCCGGGGATGACTCTAAGAACGAGTCGGACGGGCAGGACACTGACCCATTTGCCCCTACCCTACCGCGGGTTCGACTCTCATGGACCCGGCTGGAGAACCTATGTTTGACCCAGATGCTCTCCATCACCCGAGGTCGGCAGAATGGCTCCCAGCCGACCATGTAGCAAAATATCTTGAGAACTGGGTTAGGCGCCCTCTTAGCAAGACGGCGCGCAACAAGCTCAGGGCAGAATGCCCTAGACCCCTTATCCCTAATAAAGTCTGCGAGACACCTATTGTAGACCCTAAAATGACGCAGTTTCTTGCAAAGATGGGTTGGAATCCCCGTAAGGGTCTGGAATCTAACACCTGGACATTTTTGGTCCCTTAGCAAAATTATCTGACCTGGCCGAGATGGCCAGAACTGAGAACAGACAGGTTGACCCGGAAGAACTCCGTGGTTGGGTGCAGAGGGCAATCTGCATAGCCGGTAGTGTGAACACTTCCCTGTCTATAGAACGGCGTAAAGCCATCCTCTTTAAAATCGAGCCCAAACTGGCCAACCTCGCCCTCACTGAGGCGGGCAAAGACGCTCAGGGCCAGCTGTTCGGAGACTCCTTTATCAAGGATCTGGGGCGCTTTGTAGGTGCTTTCACAGCCTTAGACAAGGCCCAGTCCTCCATGAGGAGAGTATTTCAGGGACGAGTCTCTTCCAGGGCCGGCAGATTCAGGAGCCGTCTGTCCGGCCGATCTAATTTTAACTCCCGAGGATCGGGACGAGGCTCTTATAACCAGAGGCCACCTTATCAGGACACGAGACACCAGTCTCCCTTCTTCCCATCTCATGGAAGACCATGGCGCTTCAGAGGGAACCCCGGTTCCAGACGCCCTTACGGTAAGACCACACCTAATTTATGCTTTTTCCAATATCTGTGTAGGGGGCAGACTCCGTCATTTTTTACATGCCTGGTTAGAGATCACCTCAGATGCCTGGGTTGTGAACACGGTAAAGGGGTTCCACATAGAATTGGTAGACTCCCCGGGTCGCATTCCTCCCCCTCACCCTATGGTAATGTCAAAGGCAAACCGCGCCTTAATAGACAAGGAACTATTGTCACTCCACATGAAAGGAGCGATAGAACGGGCACCACTGAACCATGCTGGGGTTATCAGCAACATTTTCCTGGTGGAAAAGAAAGGCGGCCAGATGCGCCCAGTTACAAACCTTCGGGCCCTAAACTCCATAGTGCGCTACCGACACTTCAAAATAGAGGGAATCCACCTCCTTCGGGACTTACTCCTACGTGGAGACTGGATGGCAAAGTTAGACCTCAAAGATGCCTACCTAACGGTCCCGGTGACCGAGTCATCCAGGGACCTACTGAGGTTCCTCTGGAAAGGCGGAACATGGCGATTCACATGCCTCCCGTTCGGACTCTCGTCTGCTCCGTGGTGCTTCACCAAATTGATGCGACTGGCCATGGCTTGGCTGCGCAGTCGCGGGGTAAGGCCGATAGTCGCCTAGGTTTCTTGCTCAACGGGGAGAAGTCCTGCCTATCCCTGACCCGACACATGGAGTTCCTGGGGTTCACGGTCGACTCGGAAGCGGAGTCTCTCAGTCTCCCTCCAACCAAAATACGCTTAATCCGCAAGGAACTACGACGTGCCCTCACGAGACACCAGCTGTCGTTGCGACACCTGGCATGACTCATTGGACTACTGACCTCGTCCATCCAGGCGGTGTTCCCGGCTCCGCTCCACTATCGAGCTCTTCAACGCCTGAAGATAGCACACCTTCGCAAAGGGGCCTCGTATGCAGATTTGGTCCCCCTGGACTCGGAATCCCGAGACGAGATGACCTGGTGGATCCACAACCTATCCGCCTGGAATGGCAAGGCCATCTTCGGCTCTCAGCCAGAGTTCACGGTGGACTCAGATGCGAGTCTCCATGGCTGGGGCACACACTGCAACGGGGTGACCACTGGGGGTCGAGGGACAGACGCAGAGTCCCGACTCCACATCAATGCCCTAGAACTATTGGCTGGTTCCTTCGCGATCAAGAGCTTTGCGAACGGCACGGCCAGTGCATGCATCAGATTGCGTATGGACAACATCTCAGCGGTCCGGTATGTCAACCACCTGGGCAGCACACGCTCAGCGATGTTGGCCCACTTAGCGAAAGATTTCTGGACCTATTGTCTAGCCAGGAACCTGACGGTCCAGGCGGAATACCTTCCTGGCCTTCACAATACCCATGCGGATTGGAGCTCACGCTATCTCGCAGACACCAGCGATTGGAAATTGGATACAGAGGTGTTCTCCACTATCTCGTCCCTTTGGGGGCCTTTCTCTATAGACCTCTTCGCTTCCAGACTCAACGCCCAACTACCCAGGTTCTACAGCTGGCGCCCGGACCCGGCCGCGGAGGCAGTGGGCGCGTTCCTACAGGAATGGCCCGACTCACGCCTTTACGCTTTCCCGCCATTTGCCATTCTTCCCCGAGTGCTACTCCAGGTACGGCACCAGATGGCGGATATGGTCCTGCTAACCCCATTCTGGGGTACCCAGTCGTGGTTCCCTCAACTCCTGGAACTGGCAATAGACGTTCCCGCTCTTCTGCCGCCCAACCGGGACCTTCTGCTGAACCCGATGGGCCAACAACACCCCCTCCTACTGGACAGATCATTACGGTTACTGGCATGGAGAATTTCAGGGGACCCTGGGAAGTCCCAGGAGTTTCGGACACAACTCGACGCCTCTTGGCTGACGCATGGGCTCCCGGCACTAGACGCTCATATGGGACAGCTTGGAGAGCTAGGGCTGGTTGGTGCCTGGCTAGGGACCTGGATCCCGTGGCGGCTCCTGTGACGGCGATACTACTCGGACCTCACCTTGCAACAACTCTCTGCCAAATTGGTATGCCTGTTCTGCCTCATTTCATGTAAACGAGTCTCGGAGGTACGTGCCCTGGACCATGCTGCGAGATCCTTCACCCCGGATGGGGTGACATTCAATATCTCCAGAAGGATGAAGACGGCCATACGCTCAGTCTCGTACCCGAGTTTTCCGTCTAACCCACTGTTGTGCCCAGTGACCTGTTTGAAGGAATACGAACTTCGAACGAAGGCCCATAGGTCGGACCCAACGCCTCAACTTTTCCTCGCTACCCGTCGACCATTCACCCCTGTATCCAGCACGACTCTGGCTCGTTGGGTGAAGTGGATTATGTCGCAAGTGGGGGTGGATATATCCGTCTTTAGCGCCCACTCCACACGTGGGGCGTCAGCCACGTCCATGGCCTCTTCGGGGGCACGCCTGAAAGACCTTATGAGGATGGCGGACTGGTCCAGAGAATCCACTTTCAGGGAATTCTACTTCCGACCTCAGCCACACGTTTTCTCGTCGGTCATTGCTCAGCTTTAAACTAGCAATATGAGCCTCCGTGTCTTGACATAAAATTACATGATTTTGCTATTTCATGACGAAAAGTCATGATTTTATAAAAGACACGGAGGCGAGTATTGCCCCTCCCTATTACTTATTTATATAATTTCCCCCCCTGTCATTTCTCGCTTCGGGCGGTAAGTATAACATTGCCTTCCATGAATGTATGACTTATATGTACATCTGACTCATGACACTTCACATACATGGGGACTCTTGACTCAGGTACGAATGGGGGTACACTAACGGGTGGCTTGGTTTCCAATGTATCGTATCTTGACATGGGCAAATAGTGTTAGTACCGATTTAACCTTTGGGCTCCTGTCATTATGTCTTCACAGGTTGATCCACTTCTAAGCGCATCGCATGAAGGACGTCTCTATGCTCAGGACTTCCACAAGTTAGCTGAAGTTCAAGAGTTGACAAAGAGATGGACTCCCTATGGTTAAAGTTTCACCATTCATTCCCGGTTTTGCCTATGTTCGAGGGCATCCGCTGTTCCTGTATCAACAAGGACTCTGGGCCGTGGCCCTTCTAGTGCTTGACTGTTTCCTGACTTCCGGTTACTGTTGGCGGGTAGCATCTCCAAAGAAAGAGGAATTGGAGGAGGAGGTGCTGCCTATTATACTGGGACTGGATATGGGAGTGTCCTATCTCTATGGTTACTGTTCTTTCTTACTGTTAATATACTTTGCTGCTATTGGTGGACAGTAAAGAAAGGGTTAAGCAATACTCGCCTCCGTGTCTTTTATAAAATCATGACTTTTCGTCATGAAATAGCAAAATCATGTAATTAACACACACAGACTTTTATGCAAGTCCCCATGCAAGGGGACATCCCACAGGGAGGGACAACATGTAACCAATCCCGTACAGTAAAACAGAAGGCACACCCAGCACAAACACATAAAATCCTCCCCTCTGCCTGTGATATAATTACTGAACACAATGGGTTAATGTAATTTATCACAGGCAGGAAAAATATACTTTTTACAGCATATTTATAACTTCTAAAAATATACATCACATTCACATAAAAATTATATATTCACAATCAATCCATTCAGGGAAACAACATATCAAAAAATGGCATGAATCAGACCAGGGGTTCAGAAGTTAGTAAAGTATCTTTTGGGGCCTGGCTGGCAGCATGGCTATCTGGCCCAAACCGGTTTTACAGAGCTCTCTATCCTGGAGACAATGGGGAAAATAATCCAATTATATCCAGGGATAGAGGCAGACTCCATTGAGCACATGTTACCAGTAAAACACAAATGGATACAAAAATACATAACTCCTATCATACTGAATTGAACGGGCCAAATCTCCCAGGGTCCATAGTCACAGGGCAAGAGGCGGACAAGCAGTCCTCTCCAGGCCCAAGTGGCGAAGGACACTTCGTCACACCCCTCCCTCCCTTTTTTAACAACATAACAATAAAAGTGAATGTTACGGTTGCCTCCAGGCTGGCTGGAAGTTGGACCGTAGAAAGGATGCTCCTAGCGCTCACCAAAGGATCATCAGCACTGTAGACACCATAACTACTGCGTAGCCACCATAAGTACTGCAGACTCTACGAACCACCGCTGCTGGCCGTCTGCTCTGCGCCCTGGACCTACAACCAGGCTCCAGTAGGTGAACCTCTTCCTTCTGTAGAGCAAAGCAGGATCAGGAACAAGAGCTCTTACAAGAGCTCAGTAGCTAAGGGAGTATGAAGAGCATAGCAATCCCTGTAGTGATTATAGCTGTCCCCTACAAACATGAGTCAAGGCTGCAAGTTAGAGGGTCAGAAGAGGTCTGAGGTGCTGGAACACCCAGCCTGGTTTTTATTACGGTTGTGCACATACAGAACACACCCAGGGGGAGGTATAAAATAAACAATCAAATAACAGTACAACCCACACATCCCCTCCCCTCAGATAACAGAAGCAGTTAACATAATTATTACATACAGTAAAAATACAGTTTTTACACATCCTCTGTAACTTTAAAACCATACATTCAAACCATATATTTAGACTCAGCATACATCAAACATAAACACTTCCAAAAATCACACAAATCCCTCCAGCGGATCAAAAGTTAAGTGGAAGTCCTTTATGACCGACCCCAAGCACAATTTCCTGCCCAAAACAGTTCCATAGATTTGGGCTGTGCGGTCGGTCAATTTCATGCAGAAAAAACGACTAAGTCCCATCTTCGAACGGGACTTAGTCTCTGGAGCTGCAAGTTCCGTATGGGAGAAGGTAAGGGTCAGCGGTGTTCGTGTATTTGCGCATCCGATTCTAGTTCCACAGAATCTTTAGCATACACCGCTGACCGCGTTCGAATGAACAAAGATGGCCGCCGCCACGTGTTCGATTGTCGAATAGCGGCCATCCAGCGGTCGGCAATTAAGCTGCAGTAACCTCACAGCCTCGGAGGTAAATTGCCTGCACACTTTAGCTTCCGGGTGGTCCGCCTGTGTGGTACTTGGTTCAGTAAGCCCTATTTACTGAACCAAGATGGAGAAAGCCAGGGACAAGTTATTTTACAGGTCTGGGGACATAGTCTTAAAGGAGCATTGTTCACCAAAGTCTCAATATGTCCCCAGACGGTTCTTAAAGGGCCATACACACCCAATAAAAGTTAATACGTTTTCAGGGGCACAATCTTCCAGGGGCCTTAGTCATGAGGAAGGAGGCTGTCAAATAGGCTTCTCCACAATCCAGGGAAGCAGGGCAATTTTCAATTTAAAGGGCCAGTTACAAATAGCAGTTTGTAACAGTGAAGTTTTAGACGTATTAATATTTCATCATCATCTTTGGTCAGGGATATTCCTCTCTAAATTTGCAGCCCTGTATGTAGCAGTCATATACTGTAGAAAGAATGGATCACCAGCTCTAATTGGCTTGATTTGTGAGCTGATTTCCTTTCTGAAGCACTTTTCATGCTCTGCCCATCAGCGGGAACATTTTATTTTTTTTGTAACTTTCTTTTTATTATTTAAAATAAAACGATTACTACACGATTGGTATCACAGTGTAATGCGCAGGTTCCATGCATTGCAAACACATGATTCTTGCATCACAGCATAACAAGATTATATAGCATCATAAATATCTCTGGTGGTCTCAATTCTGTGCTGCATGTTTAGTAAAATGAGGTAGGGTATCAAGCTGTCCAAAAGTACAAAATAAACAATTTAACAAACTAAAACTCACGAGTCTCAGGCTCCCCACCAAGCCCAGGGCACCCTCCAGAATCCCAACCTCTAAAAACTCTATGGTGTGGGCGCAGAGCCCCTCCTGACCAGCCGCGGATCCCCGGGCCCCCCTCTTTCCGGGATTCTCTCTGCAACATCCCCCCTCTCCGTGGCACCCCTCCATCCTCCAGGTAACGGTCCCGGAAGTGGTTAAAGGGACACTCCAGGCACCCAGACCACTTCTGCCCATTGGAGTGGTCTTGGTGCCAACTCCCACTATCCTTAACCCTGCAATTGTAATTATTGCAGTTTTCATAAACTGCAATAATTACCTTGCGGGCTTAACTCCTCCTCTAGAGGCTGTCTACTAGACAGCCACTAGAGGGCACTTCCTGTTTCATAGCACAGGTCTGTGCTAGAGCGTCGCTGGACGTCCTCACGCTGACCTAATGCGCATGCAAGGCAATGCTGCGCATGCGCATTAGAGCTTTCCTATGGGGAATTGAGCGACGCTGGAGGTCCTCACGCTGTGTGAGGACCTCCAGCGTCGCTCAATTCCCCATAGGAAAGCTCTAATGCGCATGCGCAGCATTGCCTTGCATGCGCATTAGGTCTCCCCCGCCGGCTGACGTAATGAAGAGAAGGAGCGGCGGCGACCCAAAACCACCGCCGATGGACATCGGCGGGTGTCTCAGGTAAGTAACTGAAGGGGTTTTCACACCTTCAGCAAGCGGGGATGGGAGGTGGGAGGAAGAGGGGACCTGCAGTGCCAGGAAAACTGATTGTTTTCCTAGCACTGGAGAGTCCCTTTAAGTTAGTCCAGGAAATCATGATGAATATGGCAACATTGGTGAATTTTACATTATATAGCTATAAATTTACAGCCCCGCTCCCATGTTTTTCCTGGATCTGTATTATATTGAAGCCTTGCAGTAAGTAGAATTCATACGCGGCAGGAGGGAATCCAGTTAAGTATTTCCAATGGAACACTGGTTCCCTTCGGCGGCATATTAATTCTGCAGCACTTTTCATGTCTTCCCTATTTAATTAAGGAAGGAAGTTACATCTAGGAAAATAGAAGACGTGCGTAGAAATCACTGAATCAATCGGTCTGGGGTTTACGTGACTGATCGATTTGTTCAGTGCGAATAGAGTGTATCTGATGACGTTACACAACGTTCTATTCACTTAACAACGAAATGGGATGGCTTAGAGCAAGCTTCACCAAACTCTGGCCCTTAAGATGTTGCTGAACTACAACTCCCATGATTCTCAGCCTATCTATTTCATTCATAGAATCATGGGAGTTGTAGTTCAGCAACATCTAGAGGGCCGGAGTTTGGAAAGCCTGGCTTAGAGCAACGCCCGGCTGGAATTACATACAAACATTGATAAAATTAGGGGCTTTCATTCCAGTCCTGCTATTTGTGGTCTCAATTTTGCAAATTAGTTGCCAAGACGACATAACTGCCCTTGATGTCTGTTAATTGGGATAATTGAGTCCCAGCTGTGCATAGTGATCCAATGATTAATGGGTGGTCCCAGCTTGGGTGGGTATAAAGTCTGAGCACTGAAGATAGGTAATTTACAGCCTGGTTCTTGTTGTTTTGGTGAGTCAGTGACTGTTGGATGGGTGCTTTCCGTAATTTAGTGGTGTTGTTATCCTTGGGTTTATATTGTTATATAGTCAGCAGATGCTTGGGTTGTTTTTGTTTGTATAATTTTGCTATTCTGCAATAATCAGTGTGCGTTGGAGGAAACTCTAACCTTATCACGTGGCCATGAACTGTCAAGATAACTCATCTTTACATATTGATTTGTGTCCTATAGACCATGGCTTGAGGTGTGCATTATATGGGGATATCTAGACCTCTCTGTAAGGCATCCTGGAATAAGTACTATGTGTCTTATTAAAGCCACTATGTGCTGTCACTGTGTCTAATCCATGCAGTGGATAATGGGCAAGGAGTCACTAGTTCTCTAGAATTAACTCCTGTATTAGCTAAAACACTTTACAATACAATTTTTTTTTGTATTGAGCGCTATCATGGGGAACTCTGTGAGTTACTGGCAAGACTAGAGAAGCTAAGCTTTCTTAAACTGCATATTGGTCACAATTCATGGAATGCACTATGTATTCCACATGCTTTGCCAGCATTCTGGGAGATGTAGTTCACAATATCTGGAATGCTGAAGGTTGTCTACCCCTGGCCCAGTGGGTGTAGTCTCATGCTGAGAATTGGTAGGCCTGGCTTGGCAGTCTGTCTGTCTGTATGTGCTGAGCAAACACTGCCTTGGTGGGATTTTAAATGATGTTCACTTGTCAGGTACCCAGAATCTCCAGGGACAGGCCCTCTTTACCAATCGTACACACTTGGGATGATGGCCTTGCTCCCCCTCTTCCTGTATTGTGATATAGATTTGTGTGATCTGTCTTCTAGATCTTTATAGCTGAGATGAAACCTGTTGTAGCAAAGAAGTCAGCAGCAGCCGCCTGTGGAAGGATGCAAGCCTTACCAGTAATGGTGAAACCCAAAAAGAGCTACTCCAAACATCTCTACAGGATTGTAAAGCAGGTAGGTAGTCCTATTCAACTGTACCCTAAGGTATAAATTCTTTATCCACTGCAGGGCCTTGCAATATGACCCTGGGATGCCATTAATGAGGATTATGGAGTACAATCAGTATTGCAAAGAACTGAAGCTCTATGCCAGAATGGTGAAGTTAGGATTATTAGACTTGGCTGATGAAAGCTGTCAGGTTGTAGTTGGCTCACATTACAGGAGAATATGTGTATACAAATTAAGCCTGTGGAATTCTTGGCCTTTATTACTGCAGATGCATGAAAAGTGGTACCCTATAGGATATAGCCTTCCTACAGTGATGGCTAATCCACTTAAATAACCTGTCCCATTAACTGACTTATCCTTTTATTGTTAGCTTTAATAGCTGTTAAGATAATGCCCCATCTGGGGTAGCTGGTTCTGTTTGGGGGCATTCTCCCAAGCATCGTACTACCTTCAAAGATGCCAACATGCTGATGTCACACACAGAACCTCTCAGAACAGTGATGGATCACACATCCTCTGGCCTTTAATGGCTCTGGAGTCTGACTCCATGTATCATGTTGGCTTAACATGTCTCATTTGATCGTTGTCCTAGGTCCTTCCAGAAGCCACCCAGTCTCAGACGGCGTTGGATTGCCTGAATAAAGACATGTTAGACCGTGACAGACTGCATGATATTGCTGCAGAAGCTGCCAGGCTGTCTCTTTACAACATGAGACATGCTATAACCTGCCAGGAGGTCAACTGTGCCCTGAGACTCGTCTCCAGGACACCCATGGCAGGGGACTCCAAGTAACATCTAAAGTGCCTCCATTGTATTGATGGCATCAGGCCTAATATGCTTGAATAGACGTTTTATTTTAATATAAATCTTCAGGAATGATGTAAACTAAACTGTCATTTGCACTTATAAATGTTTGTTTTCTGTTAATATGAATATGTATTAAAGGGACATTTTAACTTAAAGATCTCTTTATATGGGGAAGAGGGAGAAGCAACAGGATATCTAGCATTAAAACCAAACCTTTTGATATGTTGGAAGCCCTGCCAAAAATGGTGGGTTTGTGATGAGCTTATTTTAATTCCTGTTACGCTAAGCCAGATCATATCAGTTGTCCAGGACTTACACGATGGCTTGATTACATTGTATGTAAAAAAACTTTAATTTGGCAAAGAGGTTTGTGCAGTCAATTTTGACCCATGCCATTTAGGAGACCTCTATAGAGGCTAACTAGCATTCTCTGCTGTAGATCTGTGTAAATGTATTGGTGCTACAGCACTGACCTGGACACACTGAGGGATTTCAGCAACTGCAGAGCTGAACCTGACCCCAACATATGGGTTATGTATAAAGAACATTGCTGGAGGAAGGGGAGCCATTGGAAACAATGGAATGTTCCTTATTGCTCCACCAGTCTATACAGAACCAGCTATGTGTAATGACTCATGTAGCCAGATTTAGTAACAGTATCCCCTAAAATGGAATAGGGCTACAAAGTCACTGGCCCTGGGCTGGCCTTGTGAAAGGTAGAGCATGTTTACTGCAGGAGCGAAACCATCAGAGCCAGTGATGGGCTCCTTTCCTGTATAGCTGGGGTCCATGTGGGATCAGTAACTTGGAATGGAAGATTGGCTTTTATCACATGCTGAGTATTGGTAGCTACCTCCCTGTATTGTGTGGGGCAGAGGCAATGCTGGCTCCCTGGGCTCGGTCCATCCTGCAGGGGGTCCCTTGGGCTCTGCTATATATGAGTAATGGAAGGCTCTTGGGTATTTCCTAAACCCAGCGCTGCTAAGGGGCCAGTTAGGTGGAGATATCCTCACTGAGCTGCTAAATACCAAGCATTGCGTGATGGCAGCCTCTGGGCAACTGCTTCAATTCTCCCTCCTCCCCCCTGAAACCGAACATGGTATAGCCCGCTGTCCCTTTAACTAGCAGTGCTGCCGAGTGTCCAGCAGAGTGCGCTGTGCTGCACGTGGGAATGGCTGCCCGGTGGTCGATCAGCTTCCTCCATACAGGATGGGGGTTCAGGGACCCGGTAGTTGCTGCAGGTACCGATCCGATATACCGAGCTCCAGCCGGGGGCCGGATACACTGCTCCCTCCCTGAATGATCGGAAACAGACTCCATGTGGGCCCTGGAGGCAGCATGCTGTACCTGCTCCATAGGAAGCCATGAATAAGGTAAGCTACACTGAATAACCTCTCCTGTCCCTTTAACTGACTGGCTGTGTCCCTGTTACACTCCTGTCCCTGTTACTATCTGTAAAATAATGGTTAAATGGGCCTAGTACTGCTACCTCCTGCTACACTTCCAAACTTCTCTTGTATTTCTGTCCTCACTAAATCTGGGTTAGTGCTGCTGGGAATGATGACAGAAAAGGCCGAATTGCAGTTCTCTCTGTAGAGCAGGACAATGACAAATCCCCTTGAAGCGAAAACTGAACTGACCTCTGCAGCTTTTCTCTAGTTTAAATAAAAGCTTCTCATTTGATCTATGTTTTAGGTATCTTTGCTGCTGGATTCTATTACTCCTGTGTAAGATGTTACACTACACTTATTTCTCCATACAGGTATACTGTGGATGACTCGCTGGTCCCAATGGCAAAGCCTGCTTTATGGAGTCCATGCAAGATGATTAGTGCGTAGAGCTGACAATTGGTGTGTAAGTACAAATTCTAGTCTGATCTATGACTTGGTTGAATGTATTGATTAAGGCAACACCTTTCATTGCCTGGCATATTAAAGTTCTGCTTCTGGGATTAAAGCCCCTGGTGCAGCAATGTTCCATAGGCTTCTTGATGTCGGGGCATGAGACATGTTTCTGAGGGATGATGACATGAAAGGCCGAATTACAGAGCCTCTCCAAGCAGTTCTCTCTCTGTGGAAGAGGCTCGATGACAAAACTCCTTGAAGCGAACTCAAAACTGACCTCAATCAAACATGTCTTAAACCCTTACGGAGTAACCGATAACTGTGTGAATGCCACTAATATAGAACCCTTAATGCTGGCTTACCACTGGCACTTGGCTCTCCTGGACTATAACGGGTAACATGATGCAGAGCAAGTGCCTGGTGTGACATCACTGCTTTAGGTGTTCTGAGGCCAACCTGCAGGGCTTCCTTCAACATAGCTGAGACTAGCTGTAGCTGTATGTTTTTTTTTTTTTTTTTTTCTTAAAAAAAAAACCTGAGAACATGGAAACTGAAGGGTTAATATAACATACTCGGCACAGACTTGAAACACATTTTATTGCTTTAAACTGGGATGTAAGAATGCTGGCTGGGTCGTACCACACAATGAGTGACTCTCAAATATTGGCACAATTTACCATGAATAGCCTACACCTTGTATCTGTGGGATTCTTGGAGGAATTGGCAGAGCCACAAGCGCTTGCTCTTTGCTTAATGACATTAAAGATATTTAATCCAAAGACCTCATTCTTGCAGAAGTTCCCACAGTTCAAAGACCAGGGCCAGGCTTTCACTGCTCAATTATTGGCATTAATTGCTCAGATTCCCTCCCTGAATCTCATGAGGTGACAGATTTAAAGATCTGACTTCTGCCCTTTAATCAGCCAGTTACCAAGCTATCGGCTTGGTTTGAACTCGGTGTGTTATTCAGGTCCCTGGCTAAAAATAGTTTTATTTTGTTTAAAACTGAATTACTGTCTGAACTATGACTGCCAGATTAAATGTTATTTTGCTCACTTCTTTCTCCTCTTTAATATGCTTTATTTTGTTTCCAGTCATCTCAAAGGTCGTTCATCTGAGCAATATGATCCGTTGTGACATCCCTGATGGTAAAATGAGAAGATTCCTGGAAATTCGAGCCCCTTTAGTCTATTAAGACCATGCACTTCAATTTAAAAAGATTTCTTTTTATTTAAATACATGTTTAGAATTTTATACTTTTGTGGGTTTTATTTCCTGTTTGTCATCAACTGAAAACAACTGCTTTGCCCAGTGCCTTTGTAATTTTTTGTAATAAAATTTAAACTGTAACCTCACAAATACAGCATAGCAATATTTTATATACATTGTGGGAGAAGAGATGCTAGAACGGGATATCATTCTAATGAGACAATATTCGGCCTATTATAAAAGCTGGACTGTCTCATAGAATCTCCTGGGAGATGTGCCTAGTGAGTCCCAACAACCTAATGTAGTAAAGGTTATTTATTTTGGTTCCCCCCACCCACCCCAAATAGCTTTGACAAAATACAATTTCCAGTCTTGGTCTGGTGTAGTGACTTAACTTTATAGAAAATAACTTGCACCTAACAAAGTGTAGGAAGCTCTTACTGTCTGATGTCCTGAGCTACACTCTGCAGTGAAGTAAGCTAAAATAAGCAGTTGATTCATTGGATCGTAAGAAATTAATTGGGCAAAAATTCGTCTTAAAATTGCTAATTGGGGGGGGTAGAATGACTTGTAGTTAACCCATTAAGGACCAAACTTCTGGAATAAAAGGGAATCATGTCATGTGTTCTTTTGGGGTTAAACTCTTACGGCTTCTTAAATTTATAACTTTTAGAGATCTATCTTCTCCTGGGGTTACTAACTGGTCTGAATCGTCAAGTGGTAGGGGAAGCTGGTAAAACCAGTTTCCATCTTTCACTTTAGGATGGGTGAGGTGTGATCTTGGGGAAACAGATCCTTACTAGCAAGCTGGAAAACCTGATTCTGTCTTTCTAAATGTTGTGGGTTTTTTTTTTTATTATTATAAACTGTTTAATTAGAATTATTGGCCATGCTTAGACATGACAGCCCAGACTAAAATATGCCCCGGCTGAATTTTAGTCTAGTTTGGCTGTATTCTCGGTTACACTCCATTTCTGTGCAGATGGACAGGGGAGCAATTCACCTTGCTGCCACGTATACAAGCCTTCCGTAGGGTTTATTTACTGATGCTAAACTCCAGTGAATTGGAAAAACAAATTGCTAAATACAGTAGAATTTTCATCAATTCTGCTACGGTCACAGGATGTTTCTGCGCACAGTTTGCCAATCACTTTTCAGATCACAACTGGATGTTTAGGGAACAAGTATCTTCCAAAGTGTAGCTCTCACATCTCACTCTGCAAGTATGTTGCACACGTGATTTCACAAGACACCGTGTTGAGTTGGTGGTCAGAACAACAAACATTTCATCCAGTGTCCCCCGCAGCCACTTGCCATCCTCGATGGATATATCAGCTGGGAAGAAAAGAGAATAGATGGTTTCCTCAGGTTTTTAAAATATATATTATACACAGAATTTCATTAAAATGTAATGGCACAGGGGAGAAGAGACGCGACTATTGCTGGCAGATGCATCATGATTCATTATTCAACATAAAATAACCTCTATGTGCTAATATATCCTGAATATTGTGGCCCTGTAGCATTAGAAAGGGTGGGAGTTTAGGTCTGAAGTGGTTAAAGGGCTAGATAAGGGCATGAACCCAGAATTTATTAAAGTAGATTTAGAGAGGAATCCCTGACCAAACAAGATGATGAAATATTAATACCATGTCTAAAACTTCACTTTTTTGTGTTGTAAAAAAATATTAAAGGATTACTATAGGGTCAGAAACAAACATATATTCCTGACCCTATAGTGTTAAAACCATCTAGCCCCCTTGAGCCCCTCATGCCTCTATAAACATAGTAAAAATCTTACTGTATTCAAGCCTGAAGCTGTAAATCTGCATGCTGTTAGACTCAGAAAAACAAGCAGTCTGCTGATGTGGTAGCCTGATCCAATCACAGTGCTTCGCAATAGGATTGGCTGAGACTGACAAAGAGGCAGATCAGGGGCAGAGCCAGCATGATTCAAACACAGCCCTGGCCAATCAGCATCTCCTCCTAGAAATGAATCTCTATGAGGAAAGTTAGTTCAGTGTCTGCATGCAGAGGGAGGAGACACAGTGCTGCCCTGTGCTCTGCTGATAGCAGATCTGAGTGGATGGAGGCATATTATGCCTCCAACTCCGAAGTCCCTCTGGTTCACTCTGAGTGACTGCAACTGGAGGTGTTCCTAGCTTTCAATGTAAACACTTTTCTCAGAAAATAGTGTTTACATGAGAAAGACTGCAGGGAGCTATAGTTCTCACCTGAACAACCTCATTAAGCTGAAGTTGTTCAGGTGACTATAGTGTCCTTTTAATTCGTATAAATTAAGGACACAATGAGGTATGTTCAAAATATTGTCCTAGTGAGACCAGAAAAGAAGTATAGATCAATCTATGTATAGGTACAGATAATACAATGAACAATGTGGAAAAAGTGTGAAAAAATAAATGAAGAAATAAAGTGTTCATTAACAATGAAAGGGAATATTTACAAAGAATGAGGTTCAGAGATCGGTTCCTACGAAACAGATAAGGGGATTAGCTCTATATTGCTTGATTACACTGATCTCTAAACCACACTATTTTGGTCAGCGATTTCTCTCTAAATTTGCAGCCCTGTATGTAGCAGTCATATACTGTAGAAAGAATGGATCGCCAGCTCTAATTGGCTTCATTTGTGAACTGATTTCCTTTCTGAAGCACTTTTCATGCTCTGCAGATCCGCAGGAACATTTTATTTTTTTTGTAACTTTCTTTTTATTATTTAAAATAAAACGATTACTACACGATTGGTATCACAGTGTAATGCGCAGGTTCCTTGCATTGCAAACACATGAATCTTGCATCACAGTATAACAAGATTATATAGCATCATAAATATCTCTGGTGGTCTCAATTCTGTGCTGCATGTTTAGTAAAATGAGGTAGGGTATCAAGCTGTCCAAAAGTACAAAATAAACAATTTAACAAACTAAAACTTACGAGTCTCAAGCTCTCCACCAAGCCCAGGGTACCCTCCCCCCTCCAGAATCCTGACCTAAAAAAACTCTATGGTGTGGACGCAGAGCCCCTCCCGACCAGCCGCGGATCCCTGGGCCCACCTCCTCCCGGGATCCTATCTGCAACATCCCCCCTCTCCGTGGCACCCATCCATCCTCCAGGTAACGGTCCCGGAAGAAAGTGGTTAAAGGGACACTCCAGGCACCCAGACCACTTCTGCCCATTGGAGTGGTCTGGGTGCCAACTCCCACTATCCTTAACCCTGCAATGTAATTATTGCAGTTTTCATAAACAGCAAAAATTACCTTGCGGGGTTAACTCCTCCTTTAGTGGCTGTCTACTAGACAGCCACTAGAGGGCACTTCCTGCTTCATAGCACATGTTTTCTGTGCTAGAGCGCCGCTGGACATCCTCACGCTGTGTGAGGACCTCCAGCGTCGCTAAATTCCCCATAGAAAAGCATTTTCAATGCTTTCCTATGGAGAGCTCTAATGCGCATGCGCGGCATTGCCGAGCATGCACATTAGGTCTCCTCAGCCGGTGGGTGGGATCAGTCTTCCCTGCCGACTGACGTAATGAAGAGGAGGAGCGGTGGCGACCCGAAACCACCACTGAGGGACATCGGCGGGGGTCTCAGGTAAGTCACTGAAGGGGTTTTCACCCCTTCAGCAACCGGGGTTGGAAGGTGGGAGGGAGAGGGGACCTGCAGTGCCAGGAAAACTGATTGTTTTCTTAGCAGTGGAGAGTCCCTTTAAGTTAGTCCAGGAAATGATGAATATGGCAACATTGGTGAATTTTACATTATATAGCTATAAATTTACAGCCCCGCTCCCATGTTTTTCCTGGATCCGTGTTATATTGAAGCCTTGCAGTATGTAGAATTCATACGCGGCAGGAGGGAATCCAGTTAAGTATTTCCAATGGAACACTGGTTCCCTTCTGCGGCATATTAATTCTGCAGGCCAGCACTTTTCATGTCTTACCTATTTAATAAAGGAAGGTAATTACATCTAGGAAAATAGTATATGTGCTTAGAAATCACTGAATCAATCGGTCTGGGGTTTACGTGACTGATCGATTTTTTCAGTGCGAATAGAGTGTATCTGATGACGTTACACAACGTTCTATTCACTTAACAACAAAATGGGATGGCTTAGAGCAGGCTTCACCAAACTCTGGCCCTTAAGATGTTGCTGAACTACAACTCCCATGATTCTCAGCCTATCTATTTCATTCATAGAATCATGGGAGTTGTAGTTCAGCAACATCTAGAGGGCCGGAGTTTGGAAAGCCCGGCTGGAATTACTTACAAACATTGATAAAATTAGGCGCTTTCATTCCAGTCCTGCTATTTGTGGCCTCAATTTTGCAAATTAGTTGCCAAGACGACATAACTGCCCTTGATGTCTGTTAATTGGGATAATTGAGTCCCAGCTGTGCATAGTGATCCAATGATTAATGGGTGGTCCCAGCTTGGGTGGGTATAAAGTCTGAGCACTGAAGGTAGGTAAGTTACAGCCTGGTTCTTGTTGTTTTTGGTGAGTCAGTGACTGTTGGATGGGTGCTCTCAGTTTCCAGTAATTTAGTGCTGTTGAAATCCTTTGGTTTATGTTGTGTTATAGTCAGCAGATGCTCAGTTTTTTGGTCGTTGTTTGCATAATTTTGTCATTCTGCAATAATCAGTCGGGAATGAGTACCATGTGTCTTATTAAAACCAACTGTTTTGTCTAATCCATGCAGTAGATAATGGGCAAGGAGTCACTAGTTTTCTAGACCTGCTAACTCCTGTATTGGCTAAAACACTTTTTCTCTTACAATGCAATAGAACTCTCTATCCTATAAAACTTTGTATTGAGCGCTATCATGGGGAACTCAGTGAGTTACTGGCAAGACTAGAGAAGCTAAGCTTTCTTAAACTGCATATTGGTCATAATTGTTTATGGAATGAACTACATGTTCCACATGCTTTGCCAGCATTCTGGGAGATGTAGTCCACAATATCTGGAATGCTGAAGGTTGTCTACCCCTGGCCCAGTGGGTGTAGTCTCAAGCTGGGAATTGGTAGGCCTGGCTTGGCAGTCTGTCTCTGTATGTATGTGCGGAGCAAACCCTGCCTTGGTGGGATTTTAAATGTTCACTTGTCAGGTACCCAGAATCTCCAGGGACATGCCCTCTTTACCAATAGTACACACTTGGGATGATGGCCTTGCTCCCCCCCCTCTCCCTGAATTGTGATCTAGATTGGTGTGATCTGTCTTCTAGATCTTTATAGCCGAGATGAAACCTGTTGTAGCAAAGAAGTCGGCAGCAGCTGCCTGTGGAAGGATGCAAGCCTTACCAGTAATGGTGAAACCCAAAAAGAGCTACTCCAAACATCTCTACAGGATTGTAAAGCAGGTAGGTAGTCCTATTCAACTGTACCATAAGGTATAAATTCTCTATCCACTGCAGGGCCTTGCAATATGACCCTGGGATGCCATTAATGAGGATTATGGAGTACAATCAGTATTGCAAAGAACTGAAGCTCTATGCCAGAATGGTGAAGTTAGGATTATTAGACTTGGCTGATGAAAGCTGTCAGGTTGTAGTTGGCTCACATTACAGGAGAATGTGTATAAAAATTAAGCCTGTGGAATTCTTGGCCTTTATTACTGCAGATGGGCAGAGCATGAAAAGTGGTACCCTATAGCCTTCCTACAGTGATGGCTAATCAATTTAAATAACCTGTCCCTTTCCCATTAACTGACTTATCCTTGTATTGGTAGCTTTAATAGCTGTTAAGATAATGCCCCATCTGGGGTAGCTGGTTCTATTTGGGGGCACTCTCCCAAGCATCGTACTACCTTCAAAGATGCCAACATGCTGATGTCACACACAGAACCTCTCAGAACAATGATGGATCACACATCCTCTGGCCTTTAATGGCTCTGGAGTCTGACTCCATGTATCATGTTGGCTTAACATGTCTCATTTGATCGTTGTCCTAGGTCCTTCCAGAAGCCACCCAGTCTCAGACGGCGTTGGATTGTCTGAATAAAGACATGTTAGACCGTGACAGACTGCATGATATTGCTGCAGAAGCTGCCAGGCTGTCTCTTTACACCATGAGACATGCTATAACCTGCCAGGAGGTCAACTGTGCCCTGAGACTCGTCTCCAGGACACCCATGGCAGGGGACTCCAAGTAACATCTAATGTAACTCCATTGTATTGATGGCATCAGGCCTAATATGCTTGAATAGACGTTTTATTTTAATATAAATCTTCAGGAATGATGTAAACTAAACTGTCATTTGCACTTATAAATGTTTGTTTTCTGTTAATATGAATATGTATTAAAGGGACATTTTAACTTAAAGATCTCTTGATATGGGGAAGAGGGAGAAGCAACGGGATATCTAGCATTAAAAGCAAACCTTTTGATATGTTGGAAGCCCTGCCAAAAATGGTGGGTTTGTGATGAGCTTATTTTAATTCCTGTTACGCTAAGCCAGATCATATCAGTTGTCCAGGACTTACACGATGGCTTGATTACATTGTATGTAAAAAAACTTTAATTTGGCAAAGAGGTTTGTGCAGTCAATTTTGACCCATGCCGTTTAGGAGACCTCTATAGAGGCTAACTAGCATTCTCTGCTGTAGATCTGTGTAAATGTCTTAATGAGGGTGTTCAGTCTTGGTGCTACAGCACTGACCTGGACACACTGAGGGATTTCAACAACTGCAGAGCTGAACCTGACCCCAACATATGGGTTACGTATAAAGAACATTGCTGGAGGAAGGGGAGCCATTGGAAACAATGGAATGTTCCTTATTGCTCCACCAGTCTATACAGAACCAGCTATATGTGTAATGACTCATGTAGCCAGATTTAGTAACAGTATCCCCTAAAATGGAATAGGGCTACAAAGTCGCTGGCCTTGTGAAAGGTAGAGCATGTTTACTGCAGGAGTGAAACCCATCAGAGCCAGTGATGGGCTCCTTTCCTGTATAGCTGGGGTCCATGTGGGATCAGTAACTTTGAATGGAAGATTGGCTTTTATCACATGCTGAGTATTGATAGCTACCTCCCTGTATTGTGTGGGGCAGAGGCAATGCTGGCTCCCTGGGCTCGGTCCATCCTGCAGGGGTCCCTGGGGTTCTCCAATATAGGAGTAATGGAAGGCTCTTGGGTATTTCCTAAACCCAGCGCTGCTAAGGGGCCAGTTAGGTGGAGATATCCTCCCTGAGCTGCTAAATACCAAGCATTGCGTGATGGCAGCCTCTGGGCAACTGCTTCAATTCTCCCTCCTCCCCCCTGAAACCGAACATGGTATAGCCCGCTGTCCCTTTAACCAGCAGTGCTGCCGAGTGTCCAGCAGAGTGCGCTGTGCTGCTTGTGCTATACACGTGGGAATGGCTGCCCGGTGGTCGATCAGCTTCCTCCATACAGGATGGGGGTTCAGGGACCCGGTAGCTGCTGGAGGTACCGATCCGATATACCGAGCTCCAGCCGGGGGCCGGATACACTGCTCCCTCCCTGAATGATCGGAAACAGACTCCATGTGGGCCCTGGAGGCAGCATGCTGTACCGGTTCCATAGGAAGCCATGAATAAGGTAAGCTACACTGAATAACCTCTCCTGTCCCTTTAACTGACTGGCTGTGTCCCTGTTACACTCCTGTCCCTGTTACTATCTGTAAAATAATGGTTAAATGTGCCTAGTACTGCTTTATATAACTAGCTTGCACATACCTCCTGCTACACTTCCAAACTTCTCTTGTATTTCTGTCCTCACTAAATCTGGGTTAGTGCTGCTGGGAATGATGACAGAAAAGGCCGAATTGCAGTTCTCTCTGTAGAGCAGGACAATGACAAATCCCCTTGAAGCGAAAACTGAACTGACCTCTGCAGCTTCTCATTTGATCCATGGTCTAGGTATCTTTGCTGCTGGATTCTATTACTCCTGTGTAAGATGTAACAATACACTTATTTCTCCATACAGGTATACTGTGGATGTTGACTCGCTGGTCTCAATGGCAAAGCTTGCTTTATGAAGTCCATGCAAGATGACTAATGTGTAGAGCTGACAATTGGTGTGTAAGTACAAATTCTAGTCTGATCTATGACTTGGTTTAATGTAATGCCCTTCCTTACCTGGCATATTAAAGTTCTGCTTCTGGGGTTAAAGCCCCTGGTGCAGCCACATTCTATAGGCTTCTTGATGTCTGGGCATGAGACATGTTTCTGAGGGATGATGACATGAAAGGCCGAATTACAGAGCCTCTCCAAGCAGTTCTCTCTCTGTGGAAGAGGCTCGATGACAAAACTCCTTGAAGCGAACTCAAAACTGACCTCAATCAAACATGTCTTAAACCCTTACGGAGTAACCAAAAACTGTGTGAATGCCACTAATATAGAACCCTTAATGCTGGCTTACCACTGGCACTTGGCTCTCCTGGACTATAACGGGTAACATGATGCAGAGCAAGTGCCTGGTGCAACATCACGGCCTCAGGACACCTGAAGCAAACTCGCAAGACTTTCTTCAAAATAGCTGAGACTAGCTGCAGTTGTCTCTTATTTTTGTGGCTTTTAGTTGTATAACTTTTTTTTTTTTTTTTCCCCTATATTTTAGGAAGTCAAAGATCTTCTATGGGGAACCTCCCCCAATATGCTGTGAAACTGCCATAACCAAGTCAACCTCTGCTTCATTTGAACCTGGAAATGCATTTGCCAGAAGAAAGTAAATTTCATGGCTGGACTCTTAATCTACATTGTTCATATTGAGTGTTTCTGGTGATGTGCCACCTCTTTTATATTATTATAATAAAGATTACTTCACAAATTCTTTGAAGGACTTGGTAGTATTGCTCCTTTCTGCACTCACACATCTCCTCCAATCTTCTGAATGCAGAAGGTTCTCATGCCCCTGACTTCCTGTAGAAGGCTGATGCAGATATTTCTAAATGTTGTGAAAGGACACACCATCCTTGCTAAGGTTATTGTACAGGCCTTCTGAATGTCTTAATTCAGATCATTTATGTTAATGGCAATCACTGCAGCTCTAGTATCGGGGCGCTCTGTCCTGACTAGAACTTTGTCGAACTCATCCAAGGGACTGACTTAACAAGTATCCCTTGACGAAAAGGTCCCTGAACTCCAATGCTTTATAGGCAGTTATTGGGACCACTGACATCCCGACCTCTAAGAGGGTCTCTGTCAAGGCTACTTCACATCAAGCAATTCAAACTTTTTTATAGGTGGGGGAGGAGGGAGTGCAATATTACAATTGGTGTGTAAAAGTAGCATTTGGCACTTGCCATATGTCAATACAGCATAATTATTCCTTGGTGCAATTATTAATAAAGTGATCAAGCTCAACTAGGTATGAGCCCAGTATTGCAAAAATAAATGGGGAACAGGATAAACTTTAAAGTGACACTGTAGGCACCCAGACCACTTCAGCTAATTGAAGTGGTCTGGATGCTGTCACTTTTGCACTTAGTACTGCAATGTTTACATTGCAGCTCTAAGTCTGCTCTGTGGGCAGAGCATCAACCCAGTGCTGAGGGACATCAGCACTGACTTTTTTTATATATACATACACTTTACCGGGCAGCAGTAGTGCCAGAAATACAGCTTTTTTTTTTTTTTTATTCCTGGTTCTACAGTATCCCTATAGAAAGCAAAAACTAAAACAGATTCTAGATAATCCACTTTCTGGAATGAAAGAGGACTGCCCTTGCACATGCGATGTATGACATCATGATGCAGTCAAGAGGTGCAGGTACAAGTACTAAGGCCATCTGTCTCCAGATATCAGGTGTGACGAAGTGCCCTTTGCCACTTGGGCCTGGAGAGGACTGCTTGCCAGCCTCTTGGAATGTGATTATGGTCCCTGGGAGGTTTGGCCCTTTAATAACAAGATTTGGGCACAATGGATTTTTGTTGTGCTGCTGCTAGCCCTTTAATTTCCAGAGGAAGGATTTGTACTTTTAAATTGGCACTTCGGATGCAGTCGAAGTCGCCGCCATTTGACAAACGAACACGTGGTGGCGGCCATTTTAACTTATTCGAACGCGGTCAGCGGTGTGTGCAGCCAAATCTATGGAACTGTTTGCGGCTATCCAATTGCATGAACACCGCTGACCCGTACCTACTTCGACACTGCGGCTGGAGACTAAGTCCCATTCGAAGATTTGAACGCTCGTTTGAATGGGACTTAGTCGTTTTCTTGGTGTAAAATAGATCGACCGCACAGCCCAAATCCATGGAACTGTTTTGGGCATGAAAATGTGCCTGCGGTCAAAAGTGACTTATACCTATCTCCTGAACGGATTCGTATGATTTTGGGGTATGTTTGTATTTGGAATGTGCTGATTAATATGTAACTTATTAATATTGGTTGTATGGTTTTAGTTATGAATGTTAGGTAAAAAGTGTGTTTTAAACTGTACATATAATTGGGTTACTTCTCAGGCTAAGGGGAGGGAATCTGTGGGATGTAACCATTGTGTGATTGGGTAATTCATAATTGTCTGTGGGCATCTCTCTTGCATGGGAGAATTGCATAAAAGCAGAGTGTCATGTTCCAGCATTAAGCTTTGGCTCATGTGTGGATTATTTGGCGTTACCAGCGATTTATTACTCTGTGGATTACTTGGTGATTTTATTTTACGGGAAGAAGGGAATGCTTGACGTAGTAAAGGATTGTACTGTCACATCAGGCATACATGAATGGGGCAGAACCCAAAAAAAAAAACAAGGCAATAGATGGGCTGCCATGATACAATAACACTATGAGAACATGCCAACCATAAAATGGAAGCATAAAAAAACTAAAGCCAATTATTCCCGCCTTGTGGGTGTGTTTTTTTTTTTTATATTATATGAAGGGCTTGAATTGTGCTGTATTGACATATGGTGAACATATGAAGTACTTAATTATCTTACTCCCTAATTGTATTACCCTTATTTTCCATTGAAAATAAAATGGCATTTCTTGGTGGGAAGTAGCTTGGCAAAGACCCTCTTTGAATAAGATCCGGGTATGGTAGCTGGTACTACACAAACCAGAGTCTAATGCCGTATCTAGGTATAGGTCAGAGAAGCAGCACCTTCTAGGTGTCTTCAAACTTGTATGGTGGTGAGTCAGTATGGAAAATATAAGGACAAAAAAGCTGTGTAGTGTATTCTATATGTGGTGAGGTAAAATAAGACCATGGGAAAGGGGGGGGGAGAGGCTGTAAGAATTAAATGAAAAAGAAATAGGAGGGATAAGATATACTAAAAGGTAGATTAGTTACATTAACTTGGGTAAGAAATTCAAGAGGGAGATTAAGGGACACACAGGTGAAGATGCATTTTGCAGAGGGGGCGGGCAAAATGCATGTAGCCAACAAATACTTGCACCTGCCTTGGTTCCAATAAATGTGCCTATAAAACATTGGAGTGCATAGACCTTTTTTTTTTAACTGTCCCCTATATTCTGTCTGGCGCTGGCCCATGGTCTAGTTAAGCATCATCTTGGCTGATGTGGATTAAGTGCAGTTCCTATTGTCTCTCTGTAAACGTACCACTGTCACAAACCGTGCTTTGTATCAGAGGGGCTCTGGGAGTACAGATAAGGCTGGCAGTCGTCTAATCTGACTAGAAAAATGTAAAACTGAGTTATTTCAACTTTGGACCCTTCCCTTATACAGGGCCGGCGCTACCATAAGGCGGCCCAGGCGGCCGCCTTAGGGCGCACCGGCCCTGGGGGCGCAAAATCAGGCTGACCGGAAGGAGGGAAGCGCACTGCGCTCCCCTCCAACCGACGACCTGTTGTAGCGTGGCCGAGCGCCCAGTTCTGCGGGCACGCGAGGGAGCACTCTCCCATGTGTGCTTCCTCTTCAGCTCCCTCGCGCGCCGCATACTGATACCGGAGCCGTGATGACGTCATCTTCCGGCGCCGGCATCCCTACGCGGTGCGCGAGGGAGCTGAAGAGGAAGCACACATGGGAGAGTGCTCCCTCGCGCCCGCCCGGGAGCCAGCCAGCCAGCCAGCCAGGGAGGGAGGGAGCCAGCCAGCCAGGGAGGGAGCCAGCCAGCCAAGGAGCCCAGGAGCCCAGCAGCACCACTGGACCCCAGGGAATCCCTTCAGCACTCCAAAAAGGTAAGGAGGCTGAGGGATTAAATGAAAAAAAAAAAAACATGTGTTAGTGTGAGTGTTAGTGTGTGTGTGTGTCTGCTAGTGAGTGTCAGTGTGTGTGTCTGCTAGTGAGTGTCAGTGAGTGACAGTGTGTGTGTCTGCTAGTGAGTGTCAGTGTGTGTGTCTGCTAGTGAGTGTCAGTGTGTGTGTTTGCTAGTGAGTGTCAGTGAGTGTGTCTGCTAGTGTCAGTGAGTGTGTCTGCTAGTGTCAGTGAGTGTGTCTGCTAGTGTCAGTGTGTGTGTCTGCTAGTGTCAGTGAGTGTGTCTGCTAGTGTCAGTGAGTGTGTCTGCTAGTGTCAGTGAGTGTGTCTGCTAGTTTCTGTTAGTGTCAGTGAGTGTGTCTGCTAGTGTCAGTGTGTGTGTCTGCTAGTGTCAGTGAGTGTGTCTGCTAGTGTCAGTGTGTGTGTTTGCTAGTGAGTGTCAGTGAGTGTGTCTGCTAGTGAGTGTCAGTGAGTGTGTCTGCTAGTGAGTGTCAGTAAGTGTGTTACTGTGTGTCTCTTACTGAGTGTGTTTGTGTGTGTATTAGTGAGTCTGTTTGATGTCTGTTAGTGAGTGTGTGTTTGTCAGTGAGAGTGTATGTTTTGTAAGTGAGTGTGTATGTATGTCTGTCGCTGAGTGTGTCTGTCAGTAAATGTGTGTGTCTGTTAGCTGGTGTGTATGCATCTGTTCGTGAGAGTGTGTGTGTGTCTTCAGCACTTACCTTTCTCTAGCGCCGGACTCCCTTGGCGCTGGGGATCCCTCCGCCTCTCAGCTCCGAATGCTCTTGCCGCGCACGCATTCAAACCGCCCATAGGAAAGCATTACTCAATGCTTTCCTATGGACGTTAAGTGTTTTAGAATAGCGGAAGCTCCTCTAGCCGCTGTCAGTGAGACATCCACTAGAGGCTGGATTAACCCTCGGTGAAACATAGCAGTTCTCTGAAACTGCTATGTTTTCAGCTGCAGGGTTAAAACTAGAGGGACCTGACACCCAGACCACTTCATTGAGCTGATGTGATCTGGGTGTCTGTAGTGGTCCTTTAATTGTGTGTGCATCTGCATGCACTGGCGTACATACCGCGGTCGCAGGGGTCACAGCCCTGCAACCCCTGCGACCAGGTGCCCGCCGCTATGTGTTGGAGGGGGCGAGGATATGAATGACATCATATCCCTGCTCCCTGTGTACCACACAGCGCGGCTGGCGCCCTGTGATGGGGCTGGGCTGCAGGACAGGACTCCAAGGAGCCAGACAGCATGCATCCAGGGGACAAGATTGAACTAGTATGTAATTGTGTATGTCTCTGTATGTGTGTATGTCTCTGTATGTATGTATGTATGTATGTAGGTCTCTGTATGCCTGTATGTCTTTGTATGTATGTTTCTGTATGCATGTATGTGTCTGTATGTTTCTGTATGCCTGTATGTCTCTGTATGTACAAATGTATGTGTCCGTATGCCTGTATGTCTCTGTATGTACAAATGTATGTGTCTGTATGCCTGTATGTCTTTGTACGTATGTGTCTGTATGCCTGTATGTCTCTGTATACCTGTATATATGTATGTGTCTGTATGACGGTATGTCTCTGTATGCGTGTATGTCTTTGTATGCCTGTATGTATGTATGTGTCTGTATGCCTGGATGTCTCTGTATGTATGTTTCTGTATGTCTGTCTATGTATGTATGTATGTGTCTGTATGACGGTATGCCTCTGTATGTATGTCTATATGCCTGCATGTATGTCTCTGTCTGTGTCTGTATGTCTCTGTATGATTATTTCTGTGTTTGTATGAACCATATTTTAAACGAGGGTGGGGGGCACCAAAATGCATCTTCGCCTGTGTAACTAAAAATCCTAGCACCGGTCCTGCCCTTATAATAACCTGTGTATAATGTAAACCTCTTACACAAATCCTCATTGGATTCCCTTCTTCCCATCCCAATCCAGACTTGGCTGAACTTTAACTAGATTGGCTCAAGCATGCTACCAGACACTGGACATCCAGAGAATTCATAGTTACATAGCTGAAAAAAGACTTGCGTCCATCAAGTTCAGCCTTCCTCACATATTTTTGCTGTTGATCCAAAAGAAGGCAAAAAAACTAGTCTGAAGCGCTTCCAATTTTGCAACAAACTAGGAAAAAAAATCCTTCTTGACCCCAAAATAGCAGTCAGATGTCTCCTTGGATCAAGCAGCTATTACCCCACTAATTAGAAAGTATATCCCAGTATGTTGTGTTTTTGCAAGTATTTATTCAATTGCAGTTTAAACATCTGTATAGACTCTGATAAAACCACCTCTTCAGGCAGAGAATTCCATATCCTTATTGCTCTACTGTAAAAAAAAACTTTTCTTTGCCTTAGATAAAATCTCCTTTCTTCCAGCCTAAATGTGTGACCTTGTGTCCTATGTATAGCCCTGTTTATGAATAGAGGAATTCAATTCCTAAACTACATCGACGTTTAACATTTTGTCTTAAAAGCTTTTCCAGGCACCTAGAGCCTTTTGCTGAAGATCTTCCACTCTGATGTATCACGTCACTTAAATTTTTCTAAGTAGTGACTTTATTAAAAAACATTCCTTAATATAACTTAGATATGAGATTCCTGGTGTCTTTGTTCAAGCAGAGGAGACAATCCTTTCAATTACAGTACAGAGTAGGGTTTAATTATCTTTAATGACCTGGAAAGGGTTTGGGATTGTAGAAGACCTAAATGTGTCACCACGTTTCTGAGCTGTTGAAAATGGTCCAAAGAATTCTGCAGCAAATGTTATGACATCCTCAGGCTTTCTAAGGAGTAGAAACTGCATGAAATCTGCCAGGAGTATCTTCATTTCCGGATGCCGGCGGAGGTAGGTTTCATGGCCTGCGATAAGTTCTGCCTGAAATGGAAACATGAGCTTTGACTGGTTCAGCTGACCATTACGAGTGAATCTGATTTATGAAAATAGTGTGCGTATTTTTGTAGCCATTTTTCTACTTGTCTGTCAGGAGTGTATTCTGTAACATGGGGGATCAGGAAAATATATTTAATCATTTGAATGCCAGCTGTACTTGTGTACTATAAAACACACCAGGGGTATCTCTCAGGGTTCTATCTATATAATTTTCTCATTATTTAAAACATGGTTTTAGGGTTTCACCATGAGACTCGTAGCTGTGGAGTGGTAAAGGCAGAGCTTATTCGCTAAACAGTTCTAGTTGAAATATGACTATAGCCAAACAATTGGCCTAAAATTGGCTTTTCTGCTTTCAGTTCAGTTAATAGTGAGTGAATACACCGTGATACTAAAGACTTTAACGAGGCAGGATATACACGCACCTTTCTGTCCAGATAATTGGAATATAACTGCACATCCTCTTGCCAAATCAAAGTTTTTTTTCCAAACACAGGTTTGGGGTCTTGTTCATCTAAAACAAATAAAATACATGACATCATAGTTCACATTTTACACATCCAGAGGTCTCGAGTCAGAGACCAATGCAGCCCAACCAGCAAGTCACAATCTGACACCCATGTAGTGTGCGCACTACGAAGCACCACTCTGGGCAAACACTATGTAACTGCTGTATTTTAAGACAGACACCACAAACAATGACTTCATCCTTTTCTGAACAACATTTAATTGAATTTTGAGCTCCAGCTGTTGTGGACTACATCTCCCAACATGCTATGCCATTGTTTCAAATAATGTGCAATTATCATATGTTCTGAAGAGTCGTGGTCCACAGACTTCAATAGAGGAATGCTCTCATTGCTTATAGAAGCTGTCGTCTTTGCCGCTGTTTGCATTAGATTCCTGAAGTTCTAAAAATGTGTCTTACCTGGTTCAGACAATATGGGCATCCGGGAAAGTCTTATGATAACCGGTGATCCAATCTGGACTCTGCAAGCCAAGTGCCTGGGAGGTAAGAGTAGTATTAAAATAGTAAAATAATTTTATAATGAAAACAAAAATTAATTGTGTCAGCTGAGTGCAGTGTATTTATTACACTTTTAAATAACACACTTAATGCCTATGATCTAAGTGTAACATGAATTATCTCCAAAAAGCATTCATTTTACGATGTATGGTGATGGAGGAGGGATTGATATCAACACATACCCATCTGAAAGAAAGTAACAGTGCCACGTAATGGGAACATCGTCTGAATGGATCATTCGCTCTATGCCGTAAACCTCCACAGTGTCCCTTCCAATAACTTGGCTCTGGAATCCCAGCTCAGTCTGATATGAAAAGAGCAAAGATGAGAGAGGATAACTGTACATAGATTACAGTATCTTTCACTCAGTCGCACAGGGTAATTGAATCTATCATAGCTTAATCAGCACTGTCCTTCATATCAAGTTTCCCATCAATGAACTCAAGGTTGTTTTGGTGCAATAGATAACAGTAAGTAAAAGATTTACACTTTAATTTTGTATTAATGCCAGCACAATATGTAGGTTTAATTAATGATTTTAAAAAAAAAAATATTGATGTCTTCTTAAAGTTGTAAATGTTGCTTTATTACAACTGCTAAGGAGTAATCTAACTAGGTACCTCTTAGTTAGATGTTCTGAACCAGATACAGCAATCTTGTATGCCAGGAAGCCATATTTAAATTATACCACAGTAAGAAAATTAACGAGGAAGAATACGTTTTCAAGTTAAATGACTAAATATGTTAAATCACACTGAGTCATATTATAGCTGCTCTATAACCTCAGATAAAGTTGTTTTTGTCCTGTTATCTTGTACTCATCTGCCACAACTTCGACTACAGTGCCTGATAATATCAAGGCTTAAGTTTAGTCATAAATAAATTATAAGAATAAACTGCCAATTAAGTGGTATTTCATAGATGCCATTATCATAGATATATCTAAAGATAAAGCAGAATGTTTGCAGTGCAGTGTGGTACATTTGCAGTGAGAAAATAATAAACATATGAAAGTATGAAGAGTTTGTTTGGTGATCAGCAATTGAAGGGACACTCCAGACCCCTAAAACACTTTAGGTTGCGGAACTGTATGTGTAAAGTGTACGTCTCTTTTTTTCCATTTTGAAAAAGTGCAGATTTTAGCAGAAATTGACTTGGCTTTCAAGCAGACAGCAGTTTCTAATACTTCCTGGTTGTCTAGCTCGAGGTGGCTAAAATTGTCCAGAGTACCTGCCTTACCAACACTTCTCATTAATCTGCATTGGAAAGTCTGTGATTGGACAGCCACAGAAAGTCTGGGCGGGTTAAGAATGGGAGGGCTTTGCAAAGGCTTCAGAACAGAGAACTGCAGCTTTTGCAAACTGATTTGAAATATACCCCCAATAAAGAAATGCATAATTAAATGTGTGCATGTTTTCATTTGGGGTATATCTATTAAAGGACCACTCTAGTGCCAGGAAAGCATACTCGTTTTCCTGGCACTAGAGTGCCCTGAGGGTGCCCCCACCCTCAGGGACCCACTCCCGCCCGGCTCTGGAAAGGGTAAAGGGGTAAAAACTTACCTTTTTCCAGCGCTGGGCGGGGAGCTCTCCTCCTCCTCTCCGCCTCCGTTCCTCCCCGTCGGCTGAATGCGCACGCGCGGCAAGAGCTGCGCGCGCATTCAGCCAGTCACATAGGAAAGCATTCATAATGCTTTCCTATGGACGCTTGCGTGCTCTCACTGTGATTTTCACAGTGAGAATCACGCAAGCGCCTCTAGCGGCTGTCAGTGAGACAGCCGCTAGAGAATTAGGGGGAAGGCTTAACTAATTGATAAACATAGCAGTTTCTCTGAAACTGCTATGTTTATAAAACAATTAGTTAACCCTAGCTGGACCTGGCACCCAGACCACTTCATTAAGCTGAAGTGGTCTGGGTGCCTAGAGTGGTCCTTTAAACATTGATTTTTATTTATTTTGCATTTGGCAGTGGAGTGTCCCTTTAAGGGATTAAGCATTATTCAACATCCATAATTTGGCAAAAATAACATATTGTATAATTCAGAACTTTGGTGGAAGTTGAAAGATAGCCTACTAACCAATGAATTGTTAGTATTATTTTGATTCTGTGCCACTCATAGAGATCTATCGAAACTATACCTTCATAAACACTGTGCTTTTATCAATAAATTGACAAACTGTCAAATTGCACCAGAAACTCTGTTTGTCAATTTGATTATTCTTCTCAACCAGTTGGATCCACGAAGGACTGCCCATAAATTGCTCAATTCTCCAGGTAAAGAGATGGTTTGCCAACCACAAGAGAGCCCTGGTCAGGAAAGAACCCTAACACCCTTGATGGCTGTAATAAAAGTATATTTGCAAATTTAAGAAGGCTTTAATATTTATTTCATAGTTGTCTGAGAGGCGATATCTCGAAGTTCTCTGTTTGTTGTCTGTGCCACTTTTGACAAGATCAGTTTATCATGGAGCTCTAGTGTACCTGTGGGAGAGCTGTTGCTGGCGTCGCAGGTCTAAGATCCCTCTTAGTACATAGTGTTCTTGTGGCCAATGGGACAGGCATTATGTCTGATAGGCAGCAGGGATTAGAATGCTAGGGGGACAGTCACCAGGTTTGTCCGACAGGCAGCAGGGATTAGAATGCTAGGGTAACAGTCACCAGGTTTGCCCGACAGGCAGCAGGGATTAGAATGCTAGGGTGACAGTCACCAGGTTTGCCCGACAGGCAGCAGGGATTAGAATGCTAGGGTGACAGTCACCAGGTTTGCCCGACAGGCAGCAGGGATTAGAATGCTAGGGGGACAGTCACCAGGTTTGCCCGACAGGCAGCAGGGATTAGAATGCTAGGGTGACAGTCACCAGGTTTGCCCGACAGGCAGCATTGATTAGAATGCTAGGGTGACAGTCACCAGGTTTGCCCGACAGGCAGCAGGGATTAGAATGCTAGGGTGACAGTCACCAGGTTTGCCCAACAGGCAGCATTGATTAGAATGCTAGGGTGACAGTCACCAGGTTTGCCCGACAGGCAGCAGGGATTAGAATGCTAGGGTGACAGTCACCAGGTTTGCCCGACAGGCAGCAGGGATTAGAATGCTAGGGTGACAGTCACCAGGTTTGCCCGACAGGCAGCATGGATTAGAATGCTAGGGTGACAGTCACCAGGTTTGCCCGACAGGCAGCATCGATTAGAATGCTAGGGTGACAGTCACCAGGTTTGCCCGACAGGCAGCAGGGATTAGAATGCTAGGGTGACAGTTACCAGGTTTGCCCGACAGGCAGCATCGATTAGAATGCTAGGGTGACAGTCACCATGTTTGCCCGACAGGCAGCAGGAATTAGAATGCTAGGGTGACAGTCACCATGTTTACCCGACAGGCAGCATGGATTAGAATGCTAGGGTGACAGTCACCAGGTTTGCCCGACAGGCAGCATCGATTAGAATGCTAGGGTGACAGTCACCAGGTTTGCCCGACAGGCAGCAGGGATTAGAATGCTAGGGTGACAGTTACCAGGTTTGCCCGACAGGCAGCATCGATTAGAATGCTAGGGTGACAGTCACCATGTTTGCCCGACAGGCAGCAGGAATTAGAATGCTAGGGTGACAGTCACCATGTTTACCCGACAGGCAGCATGGATTAGAATGCTAGGGTGACAGTCACCAGGTTTGCCCGACAGGCAGCATCGATTAGAATGCTAGGGTGACAGTCACCAGGTTTGCCCGACAGGCAGCAGGGATTAGAATGCTAGGGTGACAGTCACCAGGTTTGCCCGACAGGCAGCAGGGATTAGAATGCTAGGGTGACAGTCACCAGGTTTGCCCGACAGGCAGCAGGGATTAGAATGCTAGGGTGACAGTCACCAGGTTTCCCATATCTAATATCCTGATGTCCTCACTCCTGAAGACAAGCAACAGAGAAGAGATGGGTGGGATATCAGCAGTGATGGAGGACCAGGATTTTTTAAGCACACCACATACGCTTTCCAACACACATATTGTGTAACTGGGGAGTGTGATGTTGTGTGTCTGGTTGCGTGCAAACTCACGTAGTTTGAAGTACACAGGTTAGTCTCTGCATCGAAACACAGAAAGACCATGTCTTGTGATAACTTCCTCCGGGCCATAAGGCGCATAATCAGCAGGTTTGATGCTTCTGTAACCAGCCCTGACAGCAGGTTTAATGGGTGAGAAGTCGTTTCCTGGCGCACTTTCTAAACAAAATGAAATGGAAAATTATCCAATGGACACTTTTTCTGCGTCCAATAAAAGTTTTAGACCAGCAAATACATCAAGAATAAATAGTTATTGTACAGAAAGAATTGACAAACCACATAGAACATCAACATATATATCTACTAAGTGTATGCTTAAAAGAGATTACCCTACCTCATCCTCTGTACTAACCGTATTACTTTATCTACACACATTGTATATTATGATCTATTCTTGGGCTAAGCAACCTTCCGCACTCCAGATGTTGTAGACAACAACTCCCTTCATATTTTGCCAGGATTATGGGAGATGTAGTCCACAACATCTGGAGTGCCGATAGTTACCTACCCCTGATATTCAGTGTATGTGTAAGAGATATTGTCTTACCTCGCCCTGGGTAATAATGGTGTTAATAACCAGCTGGTCTCCTTGTCTCCGTATATGGGTCTTCTTATCCACAGAGTTGGCTTTCATCTGTAACATGCAATAACCATGAAAAGAGATTAAGGAAAGGAACAGCCAGCCAAAACGCCAGGTTTGCATACAGGGCACCATTTACCCACTCCACCTCCAATCCACAATAAAGAGCTAGCAGTAGAGATGGAGGATAAGTCGTAACTTTGTGAGAGTAACACATAGCCGTGCCCATTCTCAATACAAGCCAACTATGTCTACTGAAGGTGTTTACTCCCTGAACTGTGAATTGTGGAGAATTGGGAAGGAAACTGAACATTTTAGGTCAAAACAGAGAAACTGGAAAAAAGTTATAGAGTTTAGATTTTGTCCAGATGAGCTACTTTGGCCTAAAATTAAAATAGTCTTGCTTTACTGAATACATGTTGTCCATTCTTCCTTGATATTGCCATATTGCCCAGTACAGATGCCAGTTCCAGTAAAGTTGAAGGTAGCTGACTTTAGTTAAATTGTGAAGTTTATTGAAATGGAATCCAAATAGTGAGATTTACGCTAAAGGAGTATCTGTTCATTAAGGTCAAATTGGCTCAAGATACACACAGAGTGTAAGCTCTCGGATACATATATCACAATTGTGTATTGTATAGCATGTTATTAAGCATCCCAGAAGGTGCATTGTGCAGCTATAATGTGTGGTTACAAAGTATAAACCTCTGTCTAAGCATCCTAAAAGGTGTAGTGTGCAGTTATATTGCACAATTACAGACTATACGCCTATGATTAACCCCTTAAGGACCAAACTTCTAGAATAAAAGGGAATCATGACATGTCACACATGTCATGTGTCCTTAAGGGGTTAAAGGAACACTATAGTCACCTAAATGACTTTAGCTAAATAAAGCAGTTTTAGTGTATAGATCATTCCCCTGCAATTTCACTGCTCAATTCACTGCCATTTAGGAGTTAAATCACTTTGTTTCTGTTTATGCAGCCCTAGCCACACCTCCCCTGGCTATGATTGACAGAGCCTGCATGAAAAAAAAAAAACTGGTTTCACTTTCAAACAGATTTCATTTACCTTAAATAATTGCATCTCAATCTCTAAATTGAACTTTAATCACATACAGGAGGCTCTTTCAGGGTCTAGCAAGCTATTAACATAGCAGGGGATAAGAAAATCTTAATTAAACAGAACTTGCAATAAAGAAAGCTTAAATAAGGCTCTCTTTACAGGAAGTGTTTATGGAAGGCTGTGCAAGTCACATGCAGGGAGGTGTGACTAGGGTTCATAAACAAATGGATTTAACTCCTAAATGGCAGAGGATTGAGCAGTAAGGCTGCATGGGGCATGTTCTATACACCAAAACTGATTCATTAAGCTAGAGTTGTTCAGGTGACTATAGTGTCCCTTTAAGCATTTCGAAAGGTAAAGAATGCGGTGGTTATAGTGATGTTCTGAATAATCCAGTTTGTACCTTTATATACTCGTGATGATGCTGCTCCAGTGTTTCTAACTTTGGTGAAATGTAAGCTGAAAGAGAACACAATATAAATGGGAAGAAAAGGAAATATGTTTGGACAGGGTTATACAATGTCTAAAGCGGGACTGTAACTCTCCAGGACGTTTGCTCCGTTTTATAGAATAAGCGAAGATAAATCGTTAATAATGATTTCTCACAAGTTGTATAGTTCATTAGGTAATTTATAAAACATTGTAACCTACCAGAGCCTACATAGGTCTGAAGGCAGAGATGTCACATACTGACTTCCAAGCAATGCTTTACGGTAAAGAAATAGCATATTATCCCAGTATAATGTTATTTTATTAACAAATACAGACATTCTCACCAACTATTGAGCTGCCTGTTGGAATATTATCAATGATGCTTTGGGTAGAGGCATGAACCAGAAAGCATTTCTCTTCTTCCAGTCCTTCTAGCTGGTGGTAAGTGGGCTGCACGCTGACTGTGAAAGAACCTGACTCATCTCCAGACTCCGAAACGGTGTTAAAGGACTCACTAAACAAGCACAGACACAGCTCATCCAACCCTGGAAAGACAGGACCAACACATATCACTTTCATAATTAGGATATTAATTTCAGGTAACCGAGAAATGATTTTATCAACAACAGTGCCATCTTCAGGTTGGACTGCAGCTGCTTAACCTGAAAATCCTGAGATGTCTACAATATGACAGAACATGACTGGCTTGAACTGTCCCTAATATGTTGTATCATCATTCAGAGAAATCATATAATTGTTGCATTTCTTCCGACACTCTTCTTGTAGTCAACCAAGAATGGAAGATCCTCAGAATTGCACCAATGAACAGGTAGTATTGCTTTTTGCTTGTATACATGTTGACGAAGTGTAGCACATACTATATTTTTTTAAACCTTGTATATCTCATACAGTTGTAATGTTTCTGTTAGAAGCCAGTGTCTCTGGTTGCTATTGAACCAAAGCTGCAAACCAGAACACTTAGGTGGGCTTTTTTGTATTTGGTGAGTCAGCCAGAAGATGGCGCTCTTGCATAATAAAGTTCACCTTTAACAGATCTCTTCTTTGATTGATCCGATTGGGACCACAGTAAAACCGTTGGCAGGTTTGACTTGTGTTAATTTCCAATTTTCTGAACGTTCTACCTGCTGGAAGGAGATTAAGTAATCACTTACTTATATTGGACATAAATTCAATCGCCTCTGGACTGGCCATGGGGACACTGTGTGGCAAGGAACCATCATTTTCTAAATAAAGAAAATTACTATAAATCAGTCAACCCATATTAAACCTTATCACACACGTTTTATAAAGAGAAGTTACTGATGTAATAACCGTTAACATTTAAACCTACTCAGGGGGAGAATGAGTAATCAGCACTTACCCACATTGAATACAACTTCTGAGGCCCCGGGCACAATGGCCACTGCAGGTATTGGGTTTTCTAGATACAAAGTATACAATATTAATGTTAGGCTCAGTTACCTTACAACTAGGCCAAGTAGACCCCAAGACTCATTCCACTATGATAAAGCTGGGTGATGGCATGTTTTGGAAGTGTGTTTTCTTGTACAGCCCAGCTTGAAAATCCCAGATATACAGGGTTAGTATAGAGCCGTATCCCAGATATACAGGGTTAGTATAGAGCCGTATCCCAGATATCCAGGGTTAGTATAGAGCTATATGCCAGATATACAGGGTTAGTATAGAGCCGTATCCCAGATATACAGGGTTAGTATAGAGCCGTATCCCAGATATACAGGGTTCGTATAGAGCCGTATCCCAGATATACAGGGTTCGTATAGAGCCGTATCCCAGATATACAGGGTTAGTATAGAGCCGTATCCCAGATATACAGGGTTAGTATAGAGCCGTATCCCAGATATACAGGGTTAGTATAGAGCCGTATCCCAGATATACGGGGTTAGTATAGAGCCGTATCCCAGATATCCAGGGTTAGTATAGAGCCGTATCCCAGATATCCAGGGTTAGTATAGAGCCGTATCCCAGATATCCAGGGTTAGTATAGAGCCGTATCCCAGATATCCAGGGTTAGTATAGAGCCGTATCCCAGATATACAGGGTTAGTATAGAGCCGTATCCCAGATATACAGGGTTAGTATAGAGCCGTATCCCAGATATCCAGGGTTAGTATAGAGCCGTATCCCAGATATACGGGGTTAGTATAGAGCCGTATCCCAGATATCCAGGGTTAGTATAGAGCCGTCTCCCAGATATCCAGGGTTAGTATAGAGCTATATGCCAGATATACAGGGTTAGTATAGAGCCGTATCCCAGATATCCAGGGTTAGTATAGAGCCGTATCCCAGATATCCAGGGTTAGTATAGAGCCGTATCCCAGATATACAGGGTTAGTATAGAGCCGTATCCCAGATATCCAGGGTTAGTATAGAGCCGTATCCCAGATATACAGGGTTAGTATAGAGCCGTATCCCAGATATCCAGGGTTAGTATAGAGCCGTCTCCCAGATATCCAGGGTTAGTATAGAGCCGTATCCCAGATATCCAGGGTTAGTATAGAGCCGTATCCCAGATATACAGGGTTAGTATAGAGCCGTATCCCAGATATCCAGGGTTAGTATAGAGCCGTATCCCAGATATACAGGGTTAGTATAGAGCCGTATCCCAGATATCCAGGGTTAGTATAGAGCCGTATCCCAGATATCCAGGGTTAGTATAGAGCCGTATCCCAGATATCCAGGGTTAGTATAGAGCCGTATCCCAGATATACAGGGTTAGTATAGAGCCGTATCCCAGATATACAGGGTTAGTATAGAGCCGTATCCCAGATATACAGGGTTAGTATAGAGCCGTATCCCAGATATACAGGGTTAGTATAGAGCCGTATCCCAGATATACAGGGTTAGTATAGAGCCGTATCCCAGATATACAGGGTTCGTATAGAGCCGTATCCCAGATATACAGGGTTCGTATAGAGCCATATCCCAGATATACAGGGTTAGTATAGAGCCGTATCCCAGATATACAGGGTTATTATAGAGCCGTATCCCAGATATACAGGGTTAGTATAGAGCCGTATCCCAGATATACAGGGTTAGTATAGAGCCGTATCCCAGATATACAGGGTTAGTATAGAGCCTAACCCAGATATACAGGGTTAGTAAATAGCTATATCCCAGATATACAGGGTTAGTAAAGAGCTATATCCCAGATATACAGGGTTAGTAAAGAGCTATATCCCAGATATACAGGGTTAGTAAAGAGCTATATCCAAGATATACAGGGTTAGTAAATAGCTATATCCCAGATATACAGGGTTAGTAAATAGCTGTATCCCAGATATACAGGGTTAGTAAATAGCTGTATCCCAGATATACAGGGTTAGTAAATAGCTGTATCCCAGATATACAGGGTTAGTAAATAGCTGTATCCCAGATATACAGGGTTAGTATAGAGCTATATCCCAGATATACAGGGTTAGTATAGAGCTATATCCAAGATATACAGGGTTAGTAAAGAGCTATATCCCAGATATACAGGGTTAGTAAATAGCTGTATCCCAGATATACAGGGTTAGTAAAGAGCTGTATCCCAGATATACAGGGTTAGTAAAGAGCTATATCCCAGATATACAGGGTTAGTAAATAGCTATATCCCAGATATACAGGGTTAGTAAATAGCCAAGCTGTATCCCAGATATACAGGGTTAGTAAAGAGCTATATCCCAGATATACAGGGTTAGTAAATAGCTATATCCCAGATATACAGGGTTAGTAAATAGCTGTATCCCAGATATACAGGGTTAGTAAATAGCTGTATCCCAGATATACAGGGTTAGTATAGAGCTATATCCCAGATATACAGGGTTAGTATAGAGCTATATCCAAGATATACAGGGTTAGTAAAGAGCTATATCCCAGATATACAGGGATAGTAAATAGCTATATCCCAGATATACAGGGTTAGTAAATAGCTGTATCCCAGATATACAGGGTTAGTAAAGAGCTGTATCCCAGATATACAGGGTTAGTAAAGAGCTATATCCCAGATATACAGGGTTAGTAAATAGCTATATCCCAGATATACAGGGTTAGTAAATAGCTGTATCCCAGATATACAGGGTTAGTAAAGAGCTGTATCCCAGATATACAGGGTTAGTAAAGAGCTATATCCCAGATATACAGGGTTAGTAAATAGCTGTATCCCAGATATACAGGGTTAGTAAAGAGCTGTATCCCAGATATACAGGGATAGTAAATAGCTATATCCCAGATATACAGGGTTAGTAAAGAGCTGTATCCCAGATATACAGGGTTAGTAAAGAGCTATATCCCAGATATACAGGGTTAGTAAATAGCTATATCCCAGATATACAGGGTTAGTAAATAGCTATATCCCAGATATACAGGGTTAGTAAATAGCCAAGCTGTATCCCAGATATACAGGGTTAGTAAAGAGCTATATCCCAGATATACAGGGTTAGTAAATAGCTATATCCCAGATATACAGGGTTAGTAAATAGCTGTATCCCAGATATACAGGGTTAGTAAAGAGCTATATCCCAGATATACAGGGTTAGTAAATCGCTATATCTCAGATATACAGGGTTAGTAAATAGCTATATCCCAGATATACAGGGATAGTAAATAGCTGTATCCCAGATATACAGGGATAGTAAATAGCTGTATCCCAGATATACAGGGATAGTAAATAGCTGTATCCCAGATATACAGGGTTAGTAAAGAGCTATATCCCAGATATACAGGGTTAGTAAATAGCTATATCCCAGATATACAGGGTTAGTAAATCGCTATATCTCAGATATACAGGGTTAGTAAATAGCTATATCCCAGATATACAGGGATAGTAAATAGCTGTATCCCAGATATACAGGGTTAGTAAATCGCTATATCTCAGATATACAGGGTTAGTAAATAGCTATATCCCAGATATACAGGGATAGTAAATAGCTGTATCCCAGATATACAGGGTTAGTAAAGAGCCGTATCCCAGATATACAGGGTTAGTATAGAGCCGTATCCCAGATATACAGGGTTAGTAAATAGCTGTATCCCAGATATACAGGGTTAGTAAATAGTTATATACCAGATATACAGGGTTAGTAAAGAGCTGTATCCAAGATATACAGGGTTAGTAAATAGCTGTATCCCAGATATACAGGGTTAGTAAAGAGCTGGGGTATTTTATGTTAATTAATTTTGACCTCTAAAGGAGTATTCACTCACCTACGCTAGATGGATCACTTGTGGACTCTTGGACTGTGTTGGAGATATCTGGAGGTGTTGGTCTCTCGTTATCTAAAAAAATTATATACAATTAATGAATTATTCTATGATGAACAAAGTGTTAATATGGGCACCAAGCCAGTGACAAGTCACGTGTTATACACCAGCAAGGAATGAGCAGCAACCAATCACTCACCTACAATGGGTTCAATTGGCAAGGCTTCTGGATTAGAACCGAGGACATCTGTGGGATAGAATAAAGGTTAGCAATACTTCATGTTGGTGTTTATTTACTGGACTTAACATTCTGGATAACTGATAAAGGAGTTACTAATTTTAGGGAAACGGCTGCTCAGCTGGAAAAAAAGAATAATTTTGGCCTAAAATACCCTTGGTCAGGTTTATTAATTCCTAAATTAGTGAATTAACCCACGGTCATTAAAAAGGTGCAGATATAAATTGTATTTTAGCTGCAAACCTTAGGTGGGCTATATTTTGTATTTGGTGTGTTACCATAAAAATAATTAGTTTGCTATTCAGTAAGCTAGGCTATGTGCAGCCTGACGAGGAACTCATGCCAAGATAATGTGCAGGGGCATGCTTAGATTGTCATTGCTCAGTCCCCTGTTTTAATGTCAAACTTGGACTCTAATGCGGAATTACCCCTGCCACCTTATTAATGTCAACTTTATCCAAACTTAATGCCATTGATTGGGTTATCCTGCCACCTTTACCCAGAGACAATTAGGGAGATCCATGTTGGATGAAATGGACAGGCAATGCAGTGGTTATGTAGTTTAGAGTATTCTTGAAATACTTTGATATGATTACCAGTTGATACCCCAATGCCATTCTATCCTAAACACAGGCACATGTATTGGTTTCTTGACTAGAATGAGGGTACGGACTGTGTCGGGGTGCCTAACCCATACACATCGCCAGTGATTAATCACTCACCTGTGCGGGATACAGTATCAAGGGACTCTGCGTCAATGTTTGGAGATTCTGTCGGTGGTGATGGTTCAAAATCCTGAACAATGTTTGTGTCCATCTATTATGAAAATGAAAGGTTACGGTTACTCTGGTGTTACAGGTTTAGTGAGCTTTAATGACCGGTGCTGCCAACAGGCTTAAAGAAGCAATATCAGGATAGGACTCACCTTTTACTATAAATGCCCATTTAAAAACATCAATACATCATTTTACCTTCCGAATGATTTAACTTCTTTAGAACTCATAGGGTGACTCTCCCAGTTTTTATAAAAAATCTGTTAAAATATATATATTTTTAAATATATAATTTGCAGAAGGTGCATGAAATTAAATAAAGGGGCGGGTTTATATAGTCCACATCATATCAGATAAAAAAAATATGAAGAAATAAATCATGCATTGCTAGCTTTGGGAAGCTTTGGGTTAACCCAGAATCTTATCAGCCCAATGCAAGCAAGGGGCTCCAAAGGGCTTATCATTCTCACTTGTGTCCTGGAAAACCCATTATATAAAATACATCCCGACCAGCTAAAAGCTTTAATAACGGCGATAACGGCATGTATTAACTATCTGCAAAATATTAGACATTTAAATGATTTTTGTAAAATATATGTTATATAATCAGATTGTCAGCGTGGTGATTTTTCTAACCCCAAAACGACCAAATATGGGACAACTAATTTGTACAACTCTGCGGAATATGTTGGTGCTTCAGTAATAATAATAATACACATAATAATAATAATAATACACAGACTAATAATAATAATAATAATAATAAATGGAATAATAATAATACATTAACTAATAATAATACACAGACTAATAATAAATTAACTAATAATAATAATACACAGAATAATAATTATAATAATAAATGGAATAATAATAATACATTAACTAATAATAATAATAATAATAATAAGAATAATACACAGACTAATAATAATAATAATAATAACAATAACAATAACAATAATAATACTAGGGATACTATCAATGTATTGCAGAGTCTGATAGAACATTAGTAAATGTGACCATCACCCATCCACGTGACGTCACCCTGCCTCATGACGTCATCAGTGAGAGGCAGCCTGCAGCTCTCCAGCTGTCACTGAACTACAAATCCCATGGTGCACTGCAGGCCTGTGCCCCTCCTGCCCTGCCTGGGCCTCTGCTCACACGGACAGGGGGGAGGCACAGGGAAGCCATGTTTACCTCGGTATAGCGCTCTGTCCGACTCCACTACCAGGTCTGCAGCTAGGCCGCGTCTTCACCATGGTAACTGTAACAGTATCCATAGCAACAGAGGGGAGGGCGTACAACGCGGTGAGGTTCTCCATCTAGCGGCCGGTCTGGGTACTGCACGGTGAATGGGATACAACACTGAGGTTCTCGGTGCCATCTAGCGGCCTGCCTGGGTACTGCACAGTGAATGGGCTGCAACGCTGTGAGGTTCTCCATCTAGCGGCCGGTCTGGGTACTGCACAGTGAATGGGCTGCAACGCTGTGAGGTTCTCGGTGCCATCTAGCGGCCGGTCTGGGTACTGCACGGTGAATGGGCTGCAACGCTGTGAGGTTCTCGGTGCCATCTAGCGGCCGGTCTGGGTACTGCACGGTGAATGGGCTGCAACGCTGTGAGGTTCTCCATCTAGCGGCCGGTCTGGGTACTGCACGTGAATGGGCTGCAACGCTGTGAGGTTCTCGGTGCCATCTAGCTGCCTCTCTGGGTACTGCACGGTGAATGGGCTGCAACGCTGTGAGGTTCTTGGTGCCATCTAGCGGCCTCTCTGGGTACTGCACGGTGAATGGGCTGCAACGCTGTGAGGTTCTCCATCTAGCGGCCGGTCTGGGTACTGCACGTGAATGGGCTGCAACGCTGTGAGGTTCTCGGTGCCATCTAGCTGCCTCTCTGGGTACTGCATGGTGAATGGGCTGCAATGCTGTGAGGTTCTCGATGCCATCTAGCGGCCGGTCTGGGTACTGCATGGTGAATGGGCTACAATGATGTGAGGTTCTTGGTGCCATCTAGCGGCCTGTCTGGGTACGGGCTGCTGCTGCATTATCACTCATATTTATAGCAGCTATAATGAAGACTATTTAAATTTAATTATACTACAAATCTCATCATACTTTGGAGCCTGGAGGGCAATTTTATGATGTCCAGCATAGAACTCAAAGCTCCATCAGCTGTTTCATGGCCATTTGAAACAGGTAGCCTTCTGGAAGACTGACATTTCATTATATTTCTACATACCCTGTTAATCTTGTTGTATGTGTATGTTTTTATATTTAGTGACTATTATTTAGTTTTATTATTTTCAATGTATACATTTTCATGTCTTTGTAACTATAGCCTGTGCTAATCATGCAAAGTATTTTATCACCTTTGTCTTTGTCCATCATGTTAAAAGTTAGTTTAACCAGCTCAGGCCCATATATCTTTCCTGTTCCTTGTTTAATGGTTTTATTTCCCTACTTAAATACCTCTGTCTTATCTCTGTAATTCTCAATCTTAGCTTTTGTTTTTCCTTAAATGACCTTAAATCAAATGTCCAATCTATGCTCCTCCCCCCCCCCCCCAGTCCAAGGCCCAATATTTCTATGACAATCTGAACAATAACATCTCAAACCCTAGAAACTTTTGGAAAGTCATAAATAAACTACAAACTCCCCCAATCCACTCCCAACCCTCCACTGTCAAAGTGGATAACCAAACCCTGCAACTTCCCTTAGATGTAGCAAATGCCTCTAACAATTATTTTGTCAGATGCTCTACTGCCACGATTGCCAAGCTAATAAATGACACACATGCTGAAACTACAAATGTGGATCAGGTCCCACTAAATTCGCAAAGTCCCAATATAGACAAGTTAATTTTTAGACCTGTACCTGTTAGTGTCATTGAAAAACATCTTAATAATCTAAAAATGAAAAACCAGTCCGGACCTGACCAAATCCCAGCAATGCTGTTGAAGCTCAGTGCGCCGGCAATTGCTAAACCCGTCGCAACTCTAATTAACGAATCCTTGGTGTCTGGATACATACCCAAACTTTGGAAGACTGCGAGAGTAGTGCCTATCCATAAAAGCAGAGGCGGCTCTCTAATTAGGCGGTTTAGGCGGCCGCCTAAGGCCTCGCGCTGGCGGGGGCCTCGCGGCCGCCTAAACCGCCTGTTGGCAGAGTGTGTCAGGTCCTCGGTCAGTGACCGAGGACCTGACACCAGGAGGGGGCCCGGCGGCTTGCCGGTATGCCGCCGGGTGCGAGGCCCCTCCTGGCTGCCCGGCCACCATCGCAGACACTGGTCTGCAGCTCCGCAGTGAGCAGAGCTGCAGAGCATGTGACTCGCGAGAATTGGCCAATCAGAGCGTTGCCGTGGGTTACCACGGCAACGCTCTGAAATCTCGCAAGATTACACGGTCTGCAGCTCTGCGGAGCTGCAGACCGGAAGCAGTGGCCACCGGACCACCAGGGAGCCCACTGGACCACCAGGGAAAGGTAGGCTCTCCCTCCCCATCACCCCCCACCACCCTCAGGCTCACCCCCAGCTTCACCCCCACCAGCATCACCCCTCCCCACCCTCACCATCACCCACCACCATCACCCCCCACCACCCTCAGCCTCACCCCCCACCACCCTCAGCCCCACCACCCTCAGCCCCACCACCTCAGCCTCACCCCCCACCACCATCACCCCCACCACCCTCAGCCCCACCACCCTCAGCCTCACCCCCCACCACCATCACCCCCCACCACCCTCACCATCACCCCCACCACCCTCACCCCCACCACCCTCAGCCTCACCCCCCACCATTACCCCTCACCCCCACCACCCTCAGCCTCACCCCCCACCACCCTCAGCCTCACCCCCCACCACCCTCACCATCACCCCCACCACTCTCAGCCTCACCCCCCTTCACGCTCAGCCTCACCCCCACCACACTCAGCCTCACCCCCACCACCCTCCCCATTACCCCCCACCACCCTCAGCCTCACCTCCCACCACCCTCAGCCTTACCCCCACCACCCTCACCATCACCCCCCACCACCCTCAGCCTCACCATCCTCCATAACCCCCCACCATCACCCACCACCACCATCACCCCCCACCACCCTTAGCCTCACCCCCCACCACCCTCACCATCACCCACCACCATTACCCCCCACCACCCTCAGCCTCACTACCCCCCACCACCCTCAGCCTCACCCCCACCACCCTCACCATTACCCCCCACCACCGTCAGCCTCACCATCCCCATAACCCCCACCACCCTCAGCCTCACCTCCCACCACCCTCACCATTACCCCCTCACCACCCTCAGCCTCACCATCCCCCATAACCCCCACCACCCTCAGACTCACCTCCCACCACCCTCAGCATCACCCCTCACCACCCTCAGCTTCACCACCCACCACCACCCTCAGCTTCACCCCCATACCACCCTCAGCATCACCACCCTCAGAATCACTCCCCCCACCACCCTCAGCATTAACCCCTCACCACCCTCAGCCTCACCCCCACCACCCTCAGCATCACCACCCTCAGCATTACCTCCCACCACCCTCAGCATAACCCTCCGTCACCACCCTCAGCCTCACCCCACTCACCATCACCCCCTCCTTCTCACATCACCCCCTCTCACTCTCACATTCCCCCCCTCACTCTCACATTACCCCCTCTCACATTACCCCCTCTCACTCTCACATTACCCCCCCACTCTCACATTACCCCCCCACTCTCACATTACCCCCCCACTCTCACGTTACCCCCCCCCCACTCTCACATTACCCGCCCACTTTCACATTACCCCCTCTTTCTCTCACATTACCCCCCTCTCTCTCACATTACCCCCTCTCACTCTCACATTACCCCCTCTCACTCTCACATTACCCCCTCTCACTCTCACATTACCCCCTCTCACTCTCACATTATCCCCCCTCACTCTCACATTATCCCCCCTCACTCTCACATTACCCCCCCTCACTCTCACATTACCCCCTCTCACTCTCACATTATCCCCCCTCACTCTCACATTATCCCCCCTCACTCTCACATTACCCCCCCTCACTCTCACATTACCCCCTCTCACTCTCACATTATCCCCCCTCACTCTCACATTACCCCCCCCTCACTCTCACATTACCCCCCCCTCACTCTCACATTACCCCCCCACTCTCACATTACCCCCGCTCCCTCTCAAATTACCATCACCCCCCGCTCCCTCTCACCATCAACCCCCCGCTCCCTCTCACCATCAACCCCCCGCTCCCTTTCACCATCACACACCCCGCTCCCTCTCACCATCACACACCCCGCTCCCTCTCACCATCACACACCCCACTCCCTCTCACCATCACACACCCCACTCCCTCTCACCATCAGCTACCCCATACACATAGGGTCTCAGACAAAAACGCAAACATGCTCACAGAGACATACATTCACACACACAAGGATACTCTCTGTTAGACACACTCTCAGGCACATACACAGGTAGACAGTGCATCAATGTGTATATGTGACACTTTTTTGTTAGTGGGGCCTCATGTTTGCGTTTTGCCTAAGGCCTCATAAAGTCTAGAGCCGCCTCTGCATAAAAGGGGTGACACTACTTTGGTTTCTAACTATCGGCCTATATCATTGCTCCCGGTATTGTCAAAAATCTTAGAAAAATGTGTCCATACGCAACTATGTGAGTACTACCAACGATCAAACTATCTGACCCCTGATCAATCGGGCTTTTGCCAGAATCACTCCACTACAACCGCCCTCTTAAAAGTTTGCAATGACATCCAAACTGGCATGGAACAAGGAGACCTAACTGGAGCTATTTTCCTTAACTTTGCAAAGGCCTTTGACACAGTAGACCACGACATTCTACTGCACAAACTCAAAAACTCAGGTATCGGTGATCATTCGCTAAACTGGTTTCGATCGTATGTATCGGAACGCTCGCAATATGTGTCCATTTCTGACAGTGACTCCCTCCCTCTCCCAGTCACGTGTGGTGTTCCCCAAGGTTCCATTCTCGGCCCCCTACTATTTACATTATTTATAAATGATCTGCCTAATGTCTGCAAATCCTCAAATGTACACATGTACGCAGATGACACGGTAATCTATGCGAGCAATTCCGATCTACCGCAGCTTGAGGCTGTGCTCCAAGACCAGTTTACAGAGGTAGAAAAGTGGATCGCAAAAAACAAACTGTTCCTGAACACTGACAAAACTGTCACAATGATCTTTGGAACAGTACCTAAATTACACAAATTACACAATTCCCACCTATCCATCAAAACTATTTCAAATGGCACACTGACCGCAGTCCACTCTTTCAAATACTTGGGTATGATGTTAGACCCCAATCTATCTTTTGGCCTGCACATAGAAAAGCTTGCATCTAAACTTTATCCAAAACTAGGTGCCCTGTACAGAAACAAATCCTGCCTAAGCCCTACAGTAAAGGAAAAGATTGTACAGCAAATGCTGATGCCAATCATTGATTATGGGGATGTAGTATATGCATCTGCATCGCAATCCCACATTAATAAACTCAACACATTGTATAACTCGTTCTGCCGATTTGTGTTACAATGTAGTTACAGGACCCACCATTGTGACATGCTAAAAAAACTAAACTGGCTGTCGCTGGAATCCAGACGCACCATTCAACTTTCCAGCCTTGTGTTTAAGAGCTTTTCGGGGAAACTCCCACCCTACCTGAACACAATGCTTTCCCCGGCTGTTCCCACTTCCTATAACCTCCGATCCAGCACCAACACTTTACTTCAGTCTACCTCAATACAAAAAGAAAGCAGCCCGATCCTCCTTCTCCTACAGAGCACTGCAATTATGGAACGACCTCCCGCACAAATTAAAATCTTCCCTAAGCCTAAAGTCCTTTAAGAGATCCCTCTCTACATACCTCAAAACAGAATGCACCTGTCATGGTTGATTATATATTGCCTACCTGTTCTATGTTAAATTTTGTATTTATTGTGTATTAATATTGTTTTTGTATTTTATTGTACCCTAATTGTAACAATGCAATGATATGTTGACCCAGGACATACTTGAAAACGAGAGAAATGTCAATGTATCTTTCCTGGTAAAATATTTTATAAATAAATAAAATAATGAATTAGCAGAATAATTCTATATATATCCAAATAGCTCTGCACTCCAGCTTTATACATAAGTATATGTTACCCAGTGCTGTATAAATGTCCATAGCATACTGACAATATTGTATTGTCATTGGCAGTAATTCTGTGGATGCAATCGCTTTGATTGATTGTTTTGTTTAAAATATTTTTTTTTCCAATTTTTAAATAACTATAAAATATAACTTACACAATTATATACTGGCTTCTCTAGAAATCAATATTCTGCAAATTATATTCAGAAGGTGTAATATACTTTATTATTTTCAATAGGGAATTTAGTTTATTGATTTCCAATACCCAAATGATTCCGTAATAAAATAAAAAGGGGATTTTGATGCATATATATATATATAAATATATATATATAAAGGGTACGGGGTCAAATGTCTATGTTCCCGAAGTCCTCATATGTTTGGGATATCTGGCCAGCTCCGACTCTTATTCATGTAATATAATCGTGGAACTCCCAATATAAATTAAAGTAAAATTATTGGAGACCTGCCCTGACACCCATTTGTTGGGGAGCCAGGACAGTTCATAAGGAAAGGGAAAGGGGGAGGGTTAATAGAAAAATAGTTGTCCAAGTGTTCTTCAGATTCTCGAGGACCTGGAGAGGGAAAAACAGAGTACAGTTTAATAAAATGTGCCGTTATACCATATCTCAGAAATCAAAGTAATCCCAGGCCACAAACACCATATAGGAAAACCAGTTATTGAAGTGTCTCTGTATAAAGATGAGGTTGGTTTTGCAGGAGGTTTGGTTAAAATACTGAAGCGGAGCAGGGCAGGGCTCCGATAGAATGTGAGGTATTAAAACACTTTGGCAGGATTCCATTTTGAATCCTCTGAATAAGGTGAGGGTGGAGGGTACTGATATAATGCTGTTGTAATAATCTCTGGTATCTACTCTGAATGTGTTGGAGGACTAGCTGCTGCCGATAACATTTCTCTGGCCTCTCTAGTCTCTATGGTGCTGGAGAGGAAGGACCTACCCATCTTTCCTCACTTCCGCGCTCTCTCTTGCTATGCTGCCATATGGTCATTGAGATTTTTAGATGTGTGCCACCTTGACTTCTATATGAGGCTGCTGTGCGAATACAACTTTGCTACATTTCGACAGATAGAATGTGGAAGGATTTTAAAATAATGATAAAAATAAAATAACATGAGTAGAACATGGTGGTTGACAAAGTACTTATAGGATCTTATAGGGTATTGACTTTAGTTAGCCTGAGTATCCTCTGAACCCAATATGGTCCAAACATTTTCCATGGGTTTGTGTCTTTAATAGACTCTGAGGTCAATATCTGTTTGTTACAATCTGTTTAAAAATATATATCCTCTGGTTTACTAGAGCTCCTGTGATTTCAGCCTACACAGAACCTACACCTGAGTTACATCATGGCAGGTACCAGTGTTCCCAAAATTGCTTTACAGCCTGATATATATCTGAAAAGGTTATATGAAAAATATCCAGTCTTTGGAACTATTATCTATAATAGACCAGTAATAAACCCAATAAATAGTGCATTAAAAGCACAAAAAACCCAGGGAGCGTGCGATCAGCACTGAAATCTATCTGAAGAAGATGGACGTTGGACGTGTTTACAAATCAAAGTTTGAAAACGTGTCCTGGAATCTCTGTGCTTCTGTTCTACAGCTTTGAGAACAAAGCCAACTTGGATGCATTAACTTGCAGACACCTGTCTGTGAAACCTACCTGGATACATCCTTGGAGTCTGTTTATTCTTCAGTGCTAGAAAAGATATAAGGAGAAGAAGTCAATTTGCAGCTCCTAAACATTCCTTTCTGCCCCCAGAAACCCACCTCTCCAGAAGATGTCTTGTTTATTGCACAGCTGCGTAGTGGAAGATGGTCAACTATGCATTCACGCCAAGTAGCCAGACACATGTTATGGTCTTCTTACATTTAAAGGGGCTCCATCACCATAACCAAAATATATTTATTTAACAGTTCCAAATAATTTCAAGTGTTTTATCTGTTTTATTAGAACTTTTGACGTGTGCTCTTTGTATGTATATGTAAATCATCTGACACTCAGTCAGTATGGAGGGTTGAGCTGGCAAGGCTCCTGATTAATGTCACACAATGATGTCACTAACTTAATGTCACACAATGATGTCACTAACTTAAACACAACTCGCAATGTGTATTGACAGACAGTTATTGAAGGGAATGCTAGCAGAATGGCTGCTGGAGAACTTGAATTAGTTGCATTAACTTTCATTTAATTTTGTGATTTTCTGTCCAAGTCTTGTTCTACCCCCCATATAACCAAATTGGTAGTGCTTCTGCTTTTTTTTTAATACAATTCTGTAAGGTGATTATAAATGTCACTCTTAAAGGAGCGCTCTCACTGAAAGCAAACACTTCAGCTATACACAAAGATATGGAAGGGCTGCGCCAAATAAGGGTAGATAGTCCAGTAAAGTATTGCCAGGGTGCCAATAGATGGTCTAGGATACTTGATAGAGTTCCTCTGTGGATGCGTCTAGTGTAGACCGTTCCGTATATGTAAATTCAAGAGAGGTAGAGGCGACTAATGGTATAGTAGGAAAGTTTAGGGTGTGATAGGTAATAAAATGTAGAGAACTCACATTCAAGAGAGCTATGGCCAGCTCTGGTGTGGTTTGCGTACAGCGGTATAATCCCCGCTTATGGGATATGTAGGGAGGGGGTCTCCGTCAACACTGTCTGGTAGTCCAGAACTCGGAAAAGAAAGACAGAAAGCGACAATAGTGCTCTAAATTTTGATGTGGTTCAGTGTGCAGATAAGTAGAGGTAAAAAACTCACATATGAGGGAGCTATGGCCAGCTCTGGTGTGGATAGCATACAGCGGTATAATCCCTGCTTATAGGATATGTAGCGGTGATACGTCCGTCAGCACCGTCTGGTGATCCAAGGCTCCAATATAGAAGAATAAAAAGCAGCAATAGTGCTCTCAATTGTGATAGGTTAAGAGAGTAGTAGAGGAAATAAAATAATACTCACAAAGATAGAGCAGAGGTACTGCTCTATGGATAGGCGCTGGTGGTATGATCCCCACCTAGGATTTCTTGGAGTACTGGAACTTTAAAATTGCCAGTGGAAGTAAATGTAACCAGGAGAGGTTAAAATGCCAGGAATAGGTAAAAAAAAACATTTATCCCATTCTGAAGCAGCCAATTATGGTGAAACGCGTTTATGGTTATTAATTCTGTATTTTATTGTGTATTTTAGATCAATAAAAGTTTTTTGGCTACTTTATTGTACCAATCCTCTTTTAATTGCACTCTCTATGCACTTTAAACTTTTTTTTTTTACCTATTCCTGGCATTTTAACCTTTCCTGGTTACTTTTACTTCCACTGGCAATTTTAAAGTTCCAGTACTCCAAGAAATCCTAGGTGGGGATCATACCACCAGCGCCTATCCATAGAGCAGTACCTCTGCTCTATCTTTGTGAGTATTATTTTATTTCCTCTACTACTCTCTTAACCTATCACAATTGAGAGCACTATTGCTGCTTTTTATTCTTCTATATTGGAGCCTTGGATCACCAGACGGTGCTGACGGACGTATCGCCGCTACATATCCTATAAGCTGGGATTATGCCGCTGTACGCTATCCACACCAGAGCTGGTCATAGCTCCCTCAAATGTGAGTTTTTTACCTCTACTTATCTGCACACTGAACCACATGAAAATTGAGAGCGCTATTGTCGCTTTCTGTCTTTCTTTTCCGAGTTCTGGACTACCAGATGGTGTTGACGGAGACCCCCTCCCTACATATCCCATAAGCGGGGATTATACCGCTGTACGCAAACCACACCAAAGCTGGCCATAGCTCTCTTGAATGTGAGTTCTCTACATTTTATTACCTATCACAGCCTGAACTTTCCTACTATACCATTAATCGCCTCTACCTCTCTTGTATTTACATATACGGAACGGTCTACACCAGACGCATCCACAGAGGAACTCTATCAAGTATCCTAGACCATCTATTGGCACCCTAGCAATACTTTACTGGACTATCTACCCTTATTTGGCGCAGCCCTTCCATATCGTTTTATATCTATCCACCGAAGGACCCGAGGGGTTTTCCTTCATTTGGGTTGCTGCCTACCTTGACTAATTTTGTGATTACTAGCGCTGAATTCTTTTTGTGTTTAACTTCAGCTATACAAACCTGAGCATCTCAACATCTTCAATCGAGTTTTCAAGTCTGAAAAAAAAGATATACAAAATGAGAAAAAGAATTTAAAGATGTATCGTAAAACCTTCACTAATTCTCTAATAGCAATGATCAACCCTTGAGTTGTGTGGTTATCTATGAAATAAGAGAATATGGATAAAGTGTCACTAGACTTAAATGGAAATACTAAGTAAAGTGTAAGACTGGGGTTCAAGACAACCCAGATCTAAAAGCTAGAATGTGTGCATATTAGGATACCCCCACCAGCACGATCAGCCAATAAATGTCAACGAAATGTGGCTTAAATTGATATTGGTAATGCATGGTAAATTCTGCATTAGAAATAGTTGACTCTTAGGACTCTCAAATGGAACCAGGAAAGGCTGTCCCCTCTCCCCCTTATTGTTTGCCTTTTCATTGGACTTGCTTCTACACCTTATCCGGGATGAAACCTCTGCTCAGGGCTTTAAGATCTCTCAGGACAGTTACAAACTCGCTCTTATACAGATGATGTTTTACTTAACCCCTGTCCTCTCCCCAACCATTTTCTATGCAATACTTGTGCTATTCCCCCCCCCCCCCCAAAAAAAAAATCTAACCTAATTTTTAGTTTGTATGCTTTAATTATACAATTTTGTTAAGTTAATATAAATCTTCTGAAACGAGTGCTCTCACTAAAAGTAAACACTGCTGCTATACCCACCTGAGCATCTCAACATCTTCTACTGAGTTTTCAATTCTGGGGGAAAATTTAAAATAGGAAATAGAAATTCATTAGGTATCGTAAAATCTTCTTTAATTTTCTAATAGCAATGACCAACCCTCCAGTTGTGTGGTTAGAATATGGATCGTGATTGAAAACCCTTTCCACCTGAAGTCTGTGGATAGTTAATAGAGTGTTAAAGACAAATCTGCACACCATATATATATATACCCCTAATGCACACTCTGAAGCAGGAACGTAAAACTCAGGGTTCTAAACCGATCTTGTGGATGGGTAGAATCCATTGCATTAAAGGACCACTATAGGCACTCAGTTCACTTCAGTGTTCCACAATGTGGAGGCGTACATAAAGAAAAAGAAAAATTAACTAAACATGAAGAATACGAACAGAGCAAAAACTTAAGGCGATCATGGGACCTTAGTGACGGTTTAGTATCTTAAATGAAGATTTAAAAAAAATAAAATAAAAAGAAAAGGGTCGAGCAGGTGGTCACGCCACAGGTAGGTTGGTCAAACTGCACAAAAATAGTTTGATCCAGAACTGAAGGACAGGGCTGCAGTTTACAGCACCATAACCACTACGGCATCGCGTAGTGATGCCGCTGGGACTGATCCTTTAAATAAATAGAACAAACCAGGAGAGTAAGAAAAGGCTCACATGAGAGTAAGAAAGTAGAAAATATAGATATAGATAGATAATATAGTGAAACGAAAACCACACACAGCAAAAGAACCCCAAACAGCCTTGATCACAAGATACAGAATATCGGAAAGAGTTCAGTCACTATTGGAATAAACACAAATAATAATAATCCAAAACCTTTAAAATACTGATACAGTGTTTAAACTCACTCTATTTAAAAAAAAAAAAAAATCTGTAAAATTCTGGTGAAACTTACGAATTGATTTCCATTGACTCAGTTCGACTCGAAGTACTGGAAATGCTATAAGAGACAGAAATAAGTTACAGTTATTATAAAAACTGCGTGTCTAGCAAGTACCTGGCATGCTTCGTCTCATAAGGACACGAAGCTAGCTCTGCACGCCCGCCATGTAACCAGGGCCAGGTAACAAAACATTTTACCCATCCCATCTTAACGAGAAACTCTCACTTTTCAAAAAGTTCCCCCTTCCCTACCCCAGTAAGTTGTGCTGCAGTGTTTACTGGGGTGAGGAGTGCAGTGCATGCAGCTTTATATAACACTTACATGTCCTGGTGCATCGTCCGTGTCCTCGCGCCATCTTCCCCTAAGGCTCGGCACACAGGCATGCTTGCTCAGCCACCATCTTCCACAATGCCGTACAAGCAGGTGACATGTTCTTGCAGAGGCAGACTCAACCCGGGTCAGGGTGAAGCTGGCAGCATGGATTTTGGTGTATTTCTTAATAACCTATTTTTCATCAGGTCACTATCTCAGGGCCAGCGTTTGCAGTCAGACATATATCACGGGATGCGACTGCTATGTACCCATCCACGATCTACACACTGGTGGGGGGGCCCAACGTTTCGGGATGATGAATTGTCTGTCAGAGGCCACTGCAACGTCACGTCATGTGCTGTAACGTCTTCCTTCTGGAGTTTGAAGGTTTCTCGTAGGAGTGCGTACCGTCAGGCCTGGAAACCTTGGAGACTGACCAGGTCCAAAACAAATGCAAACCGAGCTACATGGGGTGAGCTTGGGACGTCTAATTGAGAGACTTAAATGAAGGGATGGGGAAGAAAGGAGGATGTCGGGAGAGGGACATTTCTAAACGAGAGAGATCAATGCATTACTGGTACAAATGCATGTGTGCCTGGGCATGGCTTTCATGTCGACGTACATCTGTATGCGCCCCTTATTGAGCGTGTACGGCATGGGTTAAACCCCCGACAGCCTGGCACAGCATGCATCTCTAAACAATATATACTTTTTTAGAATTAAGACAAAGCATACTAAGTTTAACGTACCTGAGCATCTCTACATCGTCTATATAATCTGTTTTCCTGAAAAAGATACAGAATGGTTAGAAGTTACCCCACTTCCTCCTTGGCTTCCATAGAGCAGTCCGGTTATCTACGTGTACGGTTGAAATAATTGAACTTTGAATAATTAGCACTAAACACACAATGACTTCTCATGATCACTTGCAAGCCCCTCCTCCATCACATGACACAAAGTTATCAAAAAAATAGTTTTTAAGGTAACAGTAAGTATGTAAACATAAAGACAAGAATGACAATTTTGTCCTAAAAAAACAAAGCAGAACATCGATCTATAGTTACAAAAATCATACAGGACACTAATAAGTCTATTGCAAATCTGTAATTAAGGGAGAGCAGTTTGTACAGCCAGGGATCGTCAAGTATATCGGATATTAAACGAGTCTCCATGTACATGGTTTATTTTTTTCTAATCTATGATGACAAGACAAACCAAAGACTAAGTCCATCTACAGTTGTACTCAAAATTATTCAACCCCTATTGAAAATCAGGTTTATTGTCAACGTTTACAGACTTTTAACTGTTTGCAATGAACAAATCATACAAAAGCAATTGAAATAGCTCAACACAACGAATGGTTCAAGCGGTTTCCCCAAATTCAACTTACCCAGCATACTCAACCTAACGTTGCTCTCAGGATGGACAGAACTGAGCTCGATAACGTGGAACTGTAAATTCCACACAATCAATGTGTCTGAGGAGAGGGAGGTATCGCTGGGTATGGTTCTCAAATCACTTCCAAATACTTTGAGACTATTTGCACCATAACCACTACACTGAGCTGTAATAACACAATTAGCTGTAATAATACACTGATCTATAATAATAGACAGTGATGTAATAATACTCTGAGCTATAATAATAGACAGTGCTGTAATAATGTACAGAGCTATAATAATACACAGAGCTGTAATAATACTCTGAGCTATAATAATAGACAGTGTTGTAATAATACACAGAGCTATAATAATACACTGAGCTATAATAATACTCTGAGCTATAATAATAGACAGTGCTGTAATAATACTCTGAGCTATAATAATAGACAATGCTGTAATAATACACAGAGTTTAATAATACACTGAGCTATAATAATACTCTGAGCTATAATAATAGACAGTGCTGTAATAATACTCTGAGCTGTAATAATAGACAGTGCTGTAATAATACACAGAGCTATAATAATACACTGAGCTATAATAATACCCTGAGCTATAATAATAGACAGTTTGGGTAATAATACAATGAGCTGTAATAATACTCTGAGCTATAATAATACACAGAGCTGTAATAATACACTGAGCTATAATAATACACAGAGCTATAATAATACTCTGAGCTATAATAATAGACAATGCTGTAATAATACACAGAGCTATAATAATACACTGAGCTATAATAATACTCTGAGCTATAATAATAAACAGTTTGTGGAATAATACAATGAGCTGTAATAATACACAGAGCTATAATAATAAACTGAGCTATAATAATACACAGAGCTATAATAATACACAGAGCTATAATAATACACAGCTATAATAATAGACAATGCTGTAATAACATAATGAGCTGTAATAACACTGAGCAATGATAATAGTGCTGTAATAATACACTGAGCTATAATAATAGACAGTGCTGTAATAATACTCTGAGTTATAATAATAGACAGTGCTGTAATAATACAATGAGCTGTAATAATACTCCGAGCTATAATAATACACAGAACTGTAATAATACACAGAGCTATAATAATACACTGAGCTATAATAATACACAGAGTTATAATAATACACTGGGCTATAATAATACACAGAGCTATAATAATACACAGAGCTGTAATAATACACAGAGCTATAATAATACACAGAGCTATAATAATACACTGGGCTATAATAATACACAGAGCTATAATAATACACAGAGCTGTAATAATACACAAAGCTATAATAATACACAGCTATAATAATATACAGTGCTGTAATAATACACAGAGTTATTATAATAATAGACAATGCTGTAATGATACTCTGAGCAATAATAATAGTGCTGTAATAACACACTGAGCTATATTAATAGACAGTGCTGTAATAATACTCTGAGTTATAATAATAGACAGTGCTGTAATAATACAATGAGCTGTAATAATACTCCGAGCTATAATAATACACAGAACTGTAATAATACATAGAGCTATAATAAAACACTGAGCTATCATAAAAGACAGTGCTGTAATAATACACTGAGTTATAATAATAGACAGTGGTGTAATAACACAATGAACTGTAATAATAGACAGTATCCATTTAGTGAGTATGTACAGAGTACACAGGGTACAGAGCGAGTTTATCCATTTAGTGAGTATGTATAGTATATAGAATACAGAGTAACTTTATCCAACTAGTCAAATCAAAGAATTTGTTAAAAAAAACAAACCAAGCTATTTCCATCTCCTCAACGTCCGAATATTTCCTGAAAAGACAGAAGAAGTGGCTGTTATTTTGCGGTTATTACACATTATTCTGGATTAGTGATGTGTATTGATAACACTGACTGGCTGTGTGTGCGCATGGAAACCGGAATACACTACAATCATTCACAGTATACTTTTATATCACCCTCTTGATGAGCCTAAACGTCTAGTACATTATTGCAGATATAGACGAGAACTTAAAGAAAAGGGTCACTTTGAGCAATCTAATAACTATGATCATTGTAAATGTTTCTGCAAAAGGTCCCATATCACTGTTTCTTTGTACACACAGTCTTATGAATGTAGAAACTTGTAAACGTTTGTGCACAGATAATTCACATGGAGGGCACCCAGCTACATTCAAACATCTAGAATGTCAGGTCATCTGAGCAGGGACTACCTATGGACTACAACGGAGGACATCAGTCTATAATCGAACATATAGAATGCCACTTCATATGAGCAGGGACTACTTATGGACTACAACAGTGGGCATCAGTCTATAATCGAACATATAGAATATCAGGTCATCTGAGCAGGGACTACCTATGGACTACAACGGAGGGCATTAGTCTATAATCGAACATATAGAATGTCACTTCATCTGAGCAGGGATCAACTATGGACTACAACAGAGGGCATCAGTCTGTAATCGAACATATAGACTGTTAGGTAATCTGAGCAGGGACTACCTATGGACTACAGCACAGGGCATCAGTCTACAATAGAACATCTAGAATGTCTCTTCATCTGAGCAGAGACTACCTATGGACTACAATGGAGGGCATCAGTCTATAATCGAACATCTAGAACGTCAGGTCATCTGAGCAGGGACTACCTATGGACTACAATGGAGGACATCAGTCTATAATCGAACATATAGAATGTCAGGTCATCTGAGCAGGGACTACTTATGGACTACAACAGAGGGCATCAGTCTATAATCGAACATCTAGAACGTCAGGTCATCTGAGCAGGGACTACTTATGGACTACAACAGAGGGCATCAGTCTATAATCGAACATCTAGAACGTCAGGTCATCTGAGCAGGGACTACCTATGGACTACAAATGAGGACATCATTTGAGGACATAATCGAGGACATAATCGAGCATATAGAATGTCAGATAATCTAAGCAGGAACTACCTATGGACTACAGCACAGGGCATCAATCTGTAATCCAACATATAGAATGTCACTTCATCTGAACAGGGACTACTTATGGACTACAACAGAGGGCATCAGTCTATAATCGAACATCTAGAACATCAGGTCATCTGAGCAGGGACTACTTATGGACTACAACAGAGGGCATCAGTCTATAATCGAACATCTAGAACGTCAGGTCATCTGAGCAGGGACTACCTATGGACTACAAAGGAGGACATCAGTCTATAATCGAGCATATAGAATGTCAGGTAATCTAAGCAGGAACTAGCTATGGACTACAGCACAGGGCATCAATCTGTAATCCAACATATAGAATGTCACTTCATCTGAACAGGGACTACTTATGGAGTACAACAGAGGGCATCAGTCTATAATCGAACATCTAGAACGTCAGGTCATCTGAGCAGGGACTACCTATGGACTACAAAGGAGGACATCAGTCTATAATCGAGCATTAAGAATGTCAGGTAATCTAAGCAGGAACTACCTATGAACTACAGCACAGGGCATCAATCTGTAATCCAGCATATAGAATGTCACTTCATCTGAACAGGGACTACTTATGGACTACAACAGAGGGCATCAGTCTATAATCGAACATATAAAATGTCACTTCATCTGAGCAGGTACTACTTATGGACTATAACGGAGGGTGTCAATATATAATCGATCATCTAGAATGTCAGGTCATCTGAGCAGGGACTACCTATGGACTATAACGGAGGGCATCAGTCTATAATTGAACATCTAGAATGTCACTTCATCTGAGCAGGGACTACCTATGGACTACAATAGAGGGCATCAATCTGTAATCGAACATCTAGAATGTCACTTCATCTGAGCAGGAACTACCTGTGGTCTACAATGGAGGGCATCAGTCTATAATCGAACATAAAGAATGTCAGGTAATCTGAGCAGGGACTACTTATGGACTACAACAGAGGACATCAGTCTATAATCAAACACATAATGTCACTTCATCTGAGCAGGGACTACTTATGGACTACAATAGAGGGCATCAATCTGTAATCAAACATCTAGAATGTCACTTCATCTGAGCAGGGACTACCTGTGGTCTACAATGGAGGGCATTAGTCTATAATCGAACATCTAGATCAGGGGTAGGCAACCTACGGCACTAGTGCCATGCACGGCACTCGAGGTGTATTTGCACGGCACTCAAGGCTGCTAGAGCCAAACAGGCTCTGTCCCAGTAAAACTTCAGATATCTGCTAATCCGAAAAGGTGGTGAAGGACAATCCTTAATTTATGCATTGCAGCACGTAGAGGTAGTGATCTCAGATCACTTCCTCCCAGCACTTGTGAATAGGAATCCACACTGTAGTAGAGCAGATTGCAGTTGCTGTTGCAGCTCCTGTCCTTGACATGTACCTGGCTGGCCTGGTCCCTACTGGAAGCCACCCACACTGCTCGATATACACAGAAATGCAGAATAACCCTCCCCTGATACAAATAATACGGACAGCCCACACACAAACATGCACACAATCCGCACAAATGAAACACCACTAACAATCCACATACATGCACACAACCCCACATGCAATACCCCAAACAGCCCCCACACACTACCAAACACACACTGTGACATATCCATCCACACACACAATTCCACAAGCAGCCCCCATACACAGCCCACATTCATATGTATCATACACAATACCATAAACTACTCAGGTAATCCGCACACTAAGGAGGCCCACCGGGTGGCCCATGCACAAAGGACCACCCGGTGGGCTTCTGTCAGCAGGGACCCGGTCGCACGCTGAGGCGCTTTAACAGCGCGAGCGGGCCCCTTGCTTTTCGGCAGCAGGCTGGGAGGAAGTGACGGCCACGCATCACTTCCTCCCACAAAGAGAGGAGCGCGCGGGTAAGAAGAGAAGGCAGATTGGAGGGGGGCTGGTCGAGAGCGCTAGACCCCAACTTTCAACACCTTTAGGCCACCAGCAAGAAAGGTAGGAAACTGGAGGGTGGGTTTTAAAGTGTATGTCTGTCAGTCTGTGTGTGTCAGTATGTTTGTGTGTCAGTATGTCTTTGTGTGTCACTATATCTGTGTGTGTCAGCATGTCTGTATTTCAGTATGTGTCAGTATATCTTTGTGTACGTCAGTATGTGTGTCAGTATGTCTGTGTGTGTGTGTCAGTATGTTTGTATGTCAGCATGTCTGTGTGTGTCAGTATATCTGTGTGTGTGTGCGTCAGTATGTCTGTGTGTGTGTGTGTGTGTATGTGCATACATCTCAGCATTCACACACTAACACTACACACAAATACACCCCTGCATTCAAATTTCAACACTACGTACAAACACATGTCTGTGTTACACATCAAAATTATATGTAAATACACCTCTGCATTCAAAAACCAACACTACACAAATACATGCTTGCAATCACGCCAACACCACATACAAACATATTCCATACAAAAACCTGTTTACATTTAAACACACAAAAAATGCTTAGTGCTAAATACAGACCTGCAAACATGGGTAAATGGTAGAGCCCCAGCTGTCAATGCATTCTGGAGTTGCACGACAGATCCCCACCTTTTAATCACCCGTGCAACAGGGAGACCCCCAAAAATTCTTGCACCTCTCTACTTTAGGTCCGACACTGCGTTGAGGTGGAGGACGTGATTGCATGCCTGGGGAGGGGGGACAGGTTCCAGGGGGCCCCAAGCAAATGCTTTGCCCAGGGTCCAGTCACTATTAAAGACGGCCCTGCATATACGCACAAATACAACGATACAAAGCAATTACAGTAAAAATAACACAAGCAGAATACGGCAGCATACACACCTCGATTAAAAAAAAAAAAAAAAAATAGGACCGGCACGCTACGGGACATCACAATCCTATATCGGCACAGTGCTGCTAAAAGGTTGCCTACCCCTGATCTAGAATGTCAGGTCATCTGAGCAGGGACTACCTGTGGACTACAACGGAGGGCATCAGTCTGTAATCGAACACCTAGAACGTCAGGTTATCTCAGCAGAGCTGTTCTTGTACACTGTAATTTATTTGATGTGGTGAAAAACGATAACGATAATGAATTGCATTGACTTTACTCAGTTGGAGATGTGGTACTATTCTCTAAATTGGGATCTCCTGTGGAGTTTCTAATAGACATTCAATAAATGTGAATGGTCAGCAGTTGCCATGGAATTGCAAATGTAACAGACAAGTGTCATAACATTTTTATTTCTCAGTTGTTTTTATTGTTATTATATTTCAATGATACTTAGTGATTTTTTTAAAAATGATGTACGTGGATTTCTTTGAGAACATTTTACTTTGTATCTGGTGGAGCAACCATGTTGGGTCAGACTCCGCTGTTATCTGACTGGCTGCTGATGTGATTACTCTGTGTGAACCTACAGCAGCAGGTAAGTTAGGTTGAGCAGACCACTTCTTCTCAATGAAGTGACCTGGGTGTCAAGTACCCGTCGGTTTAACATTGCAAGTGAAAACATTGCCATTCTGCAGGAACACAATGCGTTCATTGCAGGGTTTAAATGCCTCTTGTGGCTGTCTAGAGGCAATTTCATAAACATAGCCACGTAAAGCTAGAAAATGGCAATAACTGGGATATCATATCTTAGATACACACAGCTGATCATTCACTGGGTCTCCCCTCTCTTACCTGGCCGCAAACATCTGGGAGAGTGATACCCCAGGCTGTGCAGCAAAGGAGAATGCGCTAGGGTCAGGCATAGGCAACCTTTGGCACTCCAGATGTTTTGGACTACACCTACCATGATGCTTTGCCAGCATTATGGGTGTAAGAGCATTATGGGGGATGTAGTCCACAACATCTGGAGTGCCGAAGGTTGCCTATCCCTGCGCTAGGTACTGCCACTGCCGAGGGCTCTTTGTTGCACCTCTGCATGTGGTGCTGGGCTGCAACCTGTGATTGAGTCACTTTCTCCATATTTACTAACAAGCCTAGTGAAATGTGAGCAACAAGGCCTAGGTTTGAATAACTCCGCAGAGTGTATACTAACAAGCACCTTCACTCAGGACTAGTGAAATGTGAGCAAAGAGGCCATGATTCTAACAAGTGAACAGAGAAATTACATCACAATCAACTCCTGCTGACATCACGCGTTGATGTCATAAGTAACTGTAAATTTTAAACTATCATTTTACAGAAATGTGGAGTAATTTCAGATTCAGCATTTAGTTATAACTTATTATATTCCATGAATGTAAATAGAACATGAATTGTTAGTAGTTTATTTAGTTTATTGTGACACATATTTTAAAGGATTTATAAATTAATAATTTGTTTAAATTTAAATATTAGGTTGTCATGTAGGTTCACGTTTAATTGAATACTACTCTTCCTGAAATTACAATATTTCCCAGAATCCTGAGAAGTTCAATTAAAAACGAAAAGGCAACATTAAATTAATTCCAAAAAAATAAATCAGGATTCATGAACATTGAGTTTCGACTTCTTTAACCCCTTAAGGACCAAACTTCTGGAATAAAAGGGAATCATGACGTGTCACACACGTCATGTGTCCTTAAGGGGTTAAAATAAAAAATAAAAAAAATTAAAAAGATTCATAATTTAGTCATATCTAGATTATCCATGGGAAAGCAGTACTTGTTTATTTCCCCAAATAAAATATTTTTATATCAGACCATGTAACCTCTGTTTAATGTTGTTGATGGAGTTTTTAGATGGTCTTTTGAAGTTCCTTTATCTCTATATGTAGGTCATGATCAGGACTTTATTTATTTTACAATCTGGCCTGTTGGTATTTGCCGTATTATTGTGTTTTATGCATTTGCTATTTTTGTTTGAGATTTTTATTTTTATTTTAGCCAACAATAATATTGTGATTATTTACGCTTTCTTTGCGTATCACTTTATATTGGTGGATTTGTTTGTTTAATGACACAGATCTCGTTCTTGATTTATGAGAAATATTAATTTCAGGATATGTTATAGGAGATACACACAGCTGGTCATCTCTTACCTGGACGCAAACAACTGGGAGAGTGATACCCCAGGCTGTGCAGCAAGGGGGAATCCGCTAGGTACTGCCACTGGCGAGGGTTCTTTGTTCCACCTCTGCAAGTGGTGCTGAGCTGCAACCTGTGTTTGAGTCAATTTCTCCATATTTACTAACTAACAAGCGCCTTCTCACAAACTTGGTGAAATGTGAGCAACCTGGGTTCTAACTGAGCAGAGTGTATACTAACAAGTGCCTTCACTCAACTCTAGTGAATTGTGAGCAAAGAGGCCTGGATTCTAACAGCTTAGCAGAGAAGTGACATCATAGTAAACTCATGCTGACATCACACAGTGATGTCATAAGTAACTGTACATTTGAAACCATAATTTTCCAGCAGTTCTATGTGCAGTAATTTCAGATTCAGGATTTAGTTATTGTGAAGAAATCACTCTCTATGTATAATATTTCTTCCATATTCATTCAGTAGATCTAACTACCGAACAAAGACCACCCCCCCGGCTCATTAAACCTCAAAAAATGCTTCAATTGAACCCTCTATGTGTGCGGCCAGCGTTCGTACTACTGAACGCCACATGGCTGAGAAAACGGCGGCCATCTTTTTTCAGGCGAACAAAGGCAGCGGGACTTGGTCGTCGAGTGTCTGGAACTAAAATCGGACACTCGACTTCCCGAACACCAGTCTCAAACAAGCGAACACTGGATCTCTATTTCCCGAATAGCTAGAAGAGCGCTACTCGGTACTTTTATGCATTCGAATGAGGGGAACAATCGCTGCTAAGAGCCAGGGGAATCCATTCGTGGAATTATTTGGTTTTTACCCCTTTACTGAATAGACCAGCAAAACTACCCAAACTCCTGGAACTATTTTGGGCAGCCAACTCGCGGTTAGCCGGTCATAAAGGACTTCCGCACTTTTTGAGAACCCTGCGTCTGTGGTTCCAGCTTGCAGGTAGAAGAAAATAGGGGAAAAGTCCTGGTAAGGACAGAGAGCCTCCAGGGCTGAGTGTTGTCTGAACCTGGGAACAGGACACTAGGAACAGGTCCCGCTACAGTATCCATCTCTCTCTCCCAGTGTCACTGTATCCATCTCTCTCTTTCTAATGTTACAAATTCAATTTTCTCTCTCTGCAGTGTCACTATAATTTGTGACAAGTAAAACAATAAATATAATAAAGCAATTAGAAAGTACTTTTTCTCCTTTTATTGAAATACTGTAAGTTAAACAAACATTTACGGCAATTGGAACATACAGTATTTTAGTCTTGTTTTTCCCTGGGAATCTCTGTGATACACTTGTAGACATCAACCATACTGAAATAGAGAAACCAGGGAAGGAAGAACAGATAATTCGAGTCTGCGTCTAGGGTATAACTGCCCAACGACCACAACTAAAGGCTAAAACTATACATATGTACAACAGTGAATTGGGATAAAATGTGAATAAAGAACATATTAACTAAACATACTCTGTAACAGCAAATAAACATGCACACATAATGGATAACTTAATTCCATTTTAACAATTCAATTAAGGTTTTTTAATTACTGGTAGAAGCACTAAAGGTTGTGGACAGCCCTTTCTAGGCAGGGTCAGTCGATTGTCAGATGAGCTTACAATCTAGTGTTAATGCCTACAAGATACAGATGCAGGAGTCAACATGTCTTTGCAGCTTTGTTGCAGAATACAGTTTCATCAGTCCAAACCAGGTGACTCCGGAGGTCGCTGTTAACTCTACCATATACTGCTGAGTTCAAACATCACTTGGTAAGGAGTTGCTGAGTTTGCAGTAAGTGTAACCAAATGTACCTGTAGCAGGGGTGTCAACCGTCCCCTGACTATTAAAGGAGGAAAAGTACCATAATGCTCAGCTACAAGAAAGAAGGGAACTATGAATGTTGCAGTTAGATCTTCAAACGAAGGCAAAAACAATACATTTGTGGAATTCTTCGATTTTATTTTCACAACACAAAACAACAGAGGCAGCTACAAACCACACGTGGGCCGTGGATTTCGGCTGAAAGTGCAATGCTTCAGTGTTGCTGACATGTAGCAGCAGTGAGAGACCACTTTAGTGGGAAGTGCCACGTCCACACACAGCAAAAGGACAAGCTGTGATTTGGCAATACAACAAAAACGGAATAAACATGTTAGTGTTACTATCGTCTCTATATATTGCATCTCAGCATATCCAGATAGATCATTATCCAAATTCGTTTTTTTAAAGTGATCCTGTCCATTTTATTTTTCATAATCAACGTTTCTACTGGCTATATGTTGTGTTTTGTATTTTCCCCCATATGGAAGCTATAAGAGCCATAGGGAGATACACTGGATTTACCCAAATGTTCAGATTTTTAGAATGTGTTCTACATCCTAGCTCAATCCAATGTGGGAGTACAACTCCTAGTAACATCTAATGGCTCTGGCTGGCGGTGGATGATGTGAGCATCAATCATCAACCCAAAAAAAAGGAACAAAAAGGTTACCTTCACTAATCCTCTTTCACACAATGGGTTAATCAAAAACAAAACTCGGAAAATTGGGATTAAACTTTGTTTTGTTTTGGCACATTGGATGTTTAGAGCGAGAATCTCACTGATGAGGTAGAGGATTGTGTGTTTGTGTATTCAGCATTAAGAATACAGTGATTTGTAACCAATACATTACACTGCAGGGATTTTATCCCCTGTATTAACACTGGGATTGACTGGGAAATATCTTTGTACCCGGCGTAAACCCATAATACGTACCAAGCGATACCGAGATAAAAGGCAGGAAGCACATAATTCTAAAATAATGATATATTATTAGTCCAACCGCAGCCTTTATCAGATCTCTGTTAAAAAAAGACCCCCCACCACACACAAAAAAAAACAAACAAAAAAAAAAACCTCAAAGTATTTTTCATATATGACAGCTCTTTAAAAGTTCTCGGTTCTTGTGATACTATGTGAGACACAAATGCATTCTTTAACCCCTTAAGGACCAAACTTCTGGAATAAAAGGGAATCATGACATCTTCTTATGCATTATGTATTTATGCATTAAAACAAGTGACTGTCAACTATAGCCTAGAGCAGGCATAGGCAACCTTCGGCACTCCAGATGTTTTGAACTACACCTTCCATGATGCTTTGCCAGCATTATGTGTATAAGAGCATTGTGGGGGATGTAGTCCACAACATTTGGAGTGCCAAAGGTTGCCTATCCCTGGCCTAGAGTGTTCTTTTAAATCCCCTAGAAAACAAATAATTAAATGTATAAAAATTCCAGTTTGTCCTTCAGTTTCTCTTCCAGTACATCATCAGATACAGCTTATTAGGAGACACAGCACATTTAAAGGGATTGCTTTCACATTTGTAGGGCACTATGATATGTATAGAATCCAATGATTGACCCTTAGATCGGTTTACAATACCACAAGCCAACTTTGCCGGCTGTGCTCTTCAATGTACCTGTCACCTAGCAGTATTTAACAATATGACAAGCAGAAAAAAAACTTGATCTTTATATCGTGCCTAAATAATTGCAAGAAAATGTATAGATCAAGCACTGATGTTGTTTTAAATGTAGGAGCTTTACCTCTATATGGAAGCACTATGTAGTCCCCATATACAAACTGATGAGCACAGAGAATTGCATGCTGATGTAATAAATGCAGCTGACATCAATTCTCTTTTTTTCTTGAATTATACATTTGCTTTCAGTTCTGCCAGCGCAATGTAAAGAGCGGCGTCAGTTTACCATAAAGAACCTTTTTTCACATGTAAGAAGTCTGAATGTGTTGTTTCTTTGATCCCACCAATAAAAAAAAACCAAAAAAAAACCCCCAACCACTAAAAAACAAACAAAAAAAACACGCAGTATCTGTAGAGACCAGCAAGGGGCCCATAGGCACAAGCTATTCCATAACAAAATGACCTCACTAGGGTTATTTCCACCAACCCATTAAGTGTAAGATCTCGGTGCCAAACAAAGATAAATGTGGGAGTTAATCGGGCTCCCAATGTAACTAACCAGTGCTTTGTTCAGCAGTATGATAAAATCCAGTTTACTTAAATAATAAAATTTCAAATTCTGGACTCAAAGATGCTGCTTCACGATGCAAAGCATTGGACCCACTTAATTACATGCTTTGTCTCAGAGCCAGCTTGTTTTCGATCTTAATGTACAGATTGATATACGTGCAACAGTCTTCATTCAACCAAAGCAGTTCAACCAAAATGTAGCGTAAAAAGGATCAGGATTTTAAACCTGAATGGTGCCGGTTAATGTCTTGGTTATGATTAATCGAAACCCGTATGATTGAACATTGTCCTATAAAGTCTAAACTCTCCCACAAAATCCAGCTTATCCAGATTTTTCAGGTTTAACATTGTCCTATAATGTCAGAACTGTCCGACAGCAATCCAGATTATCCATCATTTTTCCAACTCATACAGTTGTAAAATCCAGAACAGGAAGCATTAAAACAGAACATGATTGTGGAATGATGGTTGGGATGAAGAACATGACAAGTTAGGAGACTTGGATAACGTTTGCCCCTCTACAAATATTGAATATCAAAGCGACACATCAGTAGCTAACTGCTAAGGGGTATTTACTAAAAACATATATCCAAATCTTCTTTATGCAAGATACTGCAGGGTACGGCATTCCTTAGAAGAGGACTATCTCCCTTTGAAGAGGTCTTTTCTCCTCCTGACCTCCTCCAAGATTCTGGCACGAAAGTGACTCCATTCTTCATCCTCTCCTCGCTGGAGGTCAAGGGCCAGGTGTAGATCTTGGCAGTGAGTCCGTAGAAATGGGTTATACTCTTTCTCTTCCCCAAGGGTGGAGGGACACTGGCAGGAGGACAATAAACAGAGTTTAAAATTTAAATAGAAAAAAATTGTAAACAGAAAAAGCACAAAATAACCCCAGGCCTAATATGCCAAGATGGCTCTATATTTGTCTGCTCATACTTTTGTTTTAGCAGACTACAGCTACAGTTGCTTCCATAGCAGATAACAACCAATTATACTTTCACCGCACTCAGAACATTTAGAAAGATCCCAGATACTGTATACATGTTAGACGTAGTGACTGTATCATGCTCACACTAATTGTCTCTGAGAATCTTAGGGCTCTGCACTGTATTTAGGTTCCACCTGCTGCCTCCCAGCTCGCCCCCCATTCTCACCGTGCATTTTTTCTCTAGTCTGTGCTGTAAAACCCATTGAAACTTCCGATCTCGCACAGTATTCTCTGGTTCCACTACTGCTGCAAATGTTAGGTTGTCTGCCGCATACTCATGGCCTGGAAAGTCGAAAGACAGCAGTTAGCGCATGGCGTGCAGATATACGTAGCTTGTGTTTTAAATGCATTGCTAGGAAAACCTATTTCATCACAGCATTTGATGTAAAAAAATAAAATAAAAAATAAAATAGTGCATGCAGATTAACTGGGACTGGTTTTATATAAACCTTTATCAAAAACAGAATTTACAAACTGTATAATGGAATAATAGGTGTCATTTGCTTAAAATAATTAGGCATAGCAAAAATATCTAAATATTGCTAAAAACAAAAAACAAAAAAACAAAACACCTAGGCATTTAGTAGCACTACTAGATTTTAATTAGACTAAACAGGCACTAATAGATTGCTGAGATCTCCTGGCATTATGCAGAACTCCCATACATTGCTTAGAACCTCTAGGATTTATACAGATACCTAGACATTTCTTCATCAGCATCCCATCTAACCCCCTTGAATGACTGATTCTACACTATATTCTAATGTGGGTCACGTCACCAATGACAGTCAGGGGATTATGGGAAATGTCACCTATTATAGTGGAGAGCCAATACGAGACACTCTGAATATTTTTTTTTTATATTTCAAATTTTAAGCCATATTTTTGATGCCATATGTTTAACCCCTTAAGGACACATGACATGTGTGATATGTCATGATTCCCTTTTATTCCAGAAGCTTGGTCCTTACGGGGTTAAACCCAAATGAAAATTCAAATAAATAGCACAAGTCTTATAGAGAAAGATAATGGTCACTTTATTAGGATTCATTTCAGTCTGTTCCAACCTGCTCTCCCACTGAGGCTCCTTACGCTATAAATCTTAAAAATCCCCCAGGGGCTAAAATATTTAATTACAACGTCTAATATCCATAGAGTGGATTAATCACATCATTTATTTTAATTACTTGATAGAACGCAATGTATAATGGTTTTAAAATTAATTTAAAAAAACATGTGTTATTTATCACACAATAAAATACATGAATCAGATATAAATCTGTGATAAACACATGCAAACACAATGTTATTGTAGAAACATAAGTCATTCATTGGTGTCTAAGAGATGTATAAATGTGATGCACACCTGCCGTGAGCTGGTGTCTGTATATGTAATGACAATTTATCGATACATTGTGACAGCCACATCACTAACAAGTACAAATGCATAATTAAGATGTTGTTCCATTTGCATGGTGTGTACATTCTGTGTTTCATCAGACATAAAAATAAATACTAAAAAAAATCACATCAACTAATACATAAAGTATGATATCTTTTTTTATACAAACCCCTAAATCTCAATAATAGAAAAGCTTGAGACTGGAGTGGTCTCCAATGCTTCTATATGAGAAGCATTGTATTATACAATAACCATCAATAATAAGGAAGTAAATACTGGGTGGGGGGAGGGGGGTACCTTCTCTCGCTGCACATCCAGTTTGACGGCTAATAAAAAGCTAAGTTTTAGGGCATGGGAATGTTTATGCAAATTTTAGCAAATTCTTATTTTTGCAGCAAATAATTATACGCATAAAAACCATAGGCATTTTTTTGGAGTTACCCTTTTAATACTATGCATATATTATTATTATTGTTAATATTATTATTATTATAATAACACATTTTACTTTCCTGCTGAAGATTCCTATGAGATGTTGCCTCTCACAGCTAAATCTAGCCGACATCTTTCAGCCAATCCAGCGCTTACATTATTTTATATGAGAGGCTCTGCATATCGAGTAAACATGTAAAAAACTAACAAACTGCAGCACAAAAACATAGAATTAATTGTTTCTTCTCTAATAACTTCCTCCATGAACTGGGTTAGATTTCGGTTTTAAAATATAGTTACTGCAACACATGTTTCCTATTTAGTTTCCAAGTAAAGAGGGAATGTTACTTTCCATTTTCCAGTGTCTGAGATTTGTCAGTGTTTGTGCATGTTCTGTTTGTGCAGGCGATCATGCAGCGCAAGGAGTCTGTAGGGGCTGAGCTCTTTCTGTGTCCTCTGTGGGATTATCACAGTATTAATTCCGTTTACCAAGGACAGACCCTAATATCACCGCTGCAGTTTTATACTTAGTGGAATATTCCTCTTAGTAATTGTCGTTTTGGCGTTTATTATAGCTATGGGATTTCCAAAGCTGCTGCTAAAGGCCTCGATTTGATATTGTTGGGTACGCTTTCCAAATGATGTGATATATTTGGATAAACGTTTAAAATTAATTTATCAACATAAAATATAAAAACAAATCATAGACAAAAAAACAAACCTCTATTTAGATTACAAAAAATATCAAAATAATACTGCAGTCATTGACACAGGCAGAACCAAAAAGGTGGCATAGTGGACCCAAACTGGGTCTTTCCTGCTGAATATATGCGGTTAGTTAGGGCGTATGTATGGGGAGTAATTTGTTAATGAATTTGTTTGGAGAAAATGCCAGCTATAATAAGAGCACATAGCAATAAGCATTCATTCTGAATTTCTGAATGTATTTCTAACCTTATCAAATTAATAAATGCGTTGTTTGGTTTATAAATATATGTAATGGTGCTAAATGCATAAAAAGTAGTAATTTTGTGACGCAGTGTTTTGCCTCATTGTCTGTGTCTCTGACTGATCACATGACCAGAGTCAATAATAAGATGTTCTCTGTTGCCTTAGAGACGGTATGAGTGATACCCAGGTTTATCACGCTGAGAACACTGGCAATGATGGAGCTCTATGACTGATGACAGATTTCCATTTTCTCATAGATCTGAACGGCAGATGTCTAATCTGGCAGAAAATACTCTGAATTTATTGGAAATGTTAGATGAACACAATGCTGCTTTACTGAACACAATTTTACAGGAAATGCCACAAACTATACGTACATCTACCAATATCTATATATTCTATACATAACTCCCATTCACATGCTTTCCTGCCGTTGGTAGGATTAAAACAGACAACAGAAATTCAAGAACATAATGACAGGCATGTGATGCAGAGGGTAGAACGCCTTGTGTGCCAAAGCGGTAGAAAGGGTTAAATCCCTCTGCGTGTAATATAGAGTGTTTGCTTATAAAATAGTGATTTGATGCCATTATGTAATTCTATTTGGTTTCCAGACAGAGAGGGATGAGCTCCAGCAGGTTCTGATAGAGCCCCCCCCCCCCTCCCCAGTGTTTACTATATTTAGAAAATGCAGTATTCCGAGTACATGAAAATTTGTGATAATCTGCAACACAGGTGCACTGACATGTTCACGGTACTAAAGGAAAAAAACAAAAATTCTCACAGTCTATTCCTCTTCAAAGGTCAGTCTAGTTTTATTAATCAAAATATCGCTTTTTTTTTTTTTTTTTTTTTAAATGGAGCGGTATGGAAAATATGGATAACACAAGTAATCATGGTTTTATGTCTTTTGATTCAAAAATACTCAAGTCAAATGTGTTCTACTTGAACAGTTTGCTGACTCACCACTAGGAGGCGGTAGAGTTACATTGTTTCTCTAGGACTCAGCAAGCACACACACACAATATTTATTTATTTTTATCTGATTTTTGATACATACCGGGCCAAAGAAGAGCATTATCACTGAGAGAAGCCACCGTATCTAGTGACGCCAGCATGGTTTGTGCTGATCCCTCAAACATCCTCCCTGCAGACAGAAGAGACAATACATTCTCAGCACATGCAGTGGAAATAAACTAGACAGGGTGGCTAAGGAGCCCATTGCAATGTAGATGGCGCAGCGTAACAATAGCCGGGTCAGTGCGATTCAGGATGGATCAGCGGTAGCCATGGCAACTGAGCTAAATACACTTCTCTGTGCCACAGTATGGCTCTGTGTATTGTGATAAAGGAAAAGATTTAATGTTAATCGGTAGCCACTGTGATAGGATGGAGTAACCTTCCGCTCACTGTGGCTGCCTGAGGATGATAGGAAATAAAGTCATCCAGAGGCTGTCAGAAAAAGCCACCCATGGGTGAGAGGCACATCTAGGGAACTCCTTTTATGTAGAGCCATGGAGCCGTACGCCATCACCATCTGTACGCTTTGTTTAATTGTTTTTAATACATGCAAGAGAATAAAAAAAATATTTAATACATTGTTCATTTTATTATTATGCAAGTGATCTGTTTGTTTTTTTACGGTTAGTTAAACAATTACCAAATTATTATTTTTTTGTTAAATTGCTATCTACAGATACTGACAGGAAGCATAAATATAATTCATTATTCCATAGCCAAGAAAATACCCACACGGGGTCTTGTGGTCATTTGTTTTGCAAAGAACTTGAAAGTTTGTCCAGTTGGTTACAGCAGCCATCAAAATATATATTTCCACGTAAAAAAAAAAAAAAAAAACACACAAATCCAATATTGATTTCTTTAAAAAAAAAAAAATAGAATACAGATTGTATAAAACAGACACTCCGAGACATAAGGAAGGAATGTATGTGAAATTTCGCATTCCAAACCAGCATGTAGAAATATCTCAGTTACAGTGAGGAGAAAGTTATTAAAGGGGCACAAATTAAAACGTCCCAGGTCCTTATGTGAGCAGCTTAACACATAACTTTTTCTAAATACTTTCATTAGTCCCTGGCCTTATCTTATAGTTAGGATAGCCTTATGCCTATCCCACGCATGCTTAAACTCCTTTACTGTGTTAACCTCTACCACTTCAGCTGGAAGGCTATTCCATGCATCCACTACCCTCTCAGTAAAGTAATACTTCCTGATATTATTTTTAAACCTTTGTCCCTCTAATTTAAGACTATGTTGTCTTGTTGTGGGAGTTTTTCTTCTTTTAAATATAGTCTCCTCCTTTACTGTGTTGATTCCCTTTATGTATTTAAATGTTTCTATCATTTCCCCCCTGTCTCGTCTTTCCTCCAATCTTTCAGTGTAGCATGCTCTGGTCCCTTTTTGTATGCTTGTGGACAAAAATAATTTGATGTATTGAGTAAGAGATGGGGGGTGTCTATTTGAGGGAATAGAGCCAGCTTGTGGAAGAGGGTAAATGCCCTGGAGACCAAATCTACACGTCAGTCGGGTTACCCAGATGTTGCAATGTAAGTTCTGAGCATTCACTGCCACGTGAAAAATGTGCAGAGGTATACCGCCTTCATCTGTCCTTTACCTCTCATTCACACTCCATCTAAAATGTGAGTCTCCAATTTAATGTCAAAAACAAAATAATAATTCCACACTGTACTAGGTATCATTACTTTAGGCTCATCATTCTGATTGACAAGAGCCAAACAGTATCTCTTACTAACCCTATATAGCTAATTAATTATCATACATTCATTTACACACTGTCCATAAACATGCATTCACACAAAGATTATATCACATATATGTCTTACCTTAGTCCAAGGTTTTAATTTGTCCCTTGTCCCTACACATGGACGATCTAGTTTTATTTATGTATATATTTATTTACTTCTACTCTTTCCTGTATACAAATATTAAAATGTTTGGATACTCTGGGTGCAATTTGGATTTAGGAATTCTGGAGAATTGACAATGGTCTGCAAATTTTAAGCAAACATTTTCTAATTAAATCTCCTACTCGGCTATTTTTCCAGCTTCAATATATGTCCTAAAATCAATATTTTGATTGTTAATTCATCACAATTTCAGAGTATGTAAAAAAAAAAAACAATACAAACATTCAGAAAATGGATAAAATCCTACTACAGCCCTCACTCCCCTCTCCCAGACAGCCCTCCAAACATCAAGACATCACATCTTATTAAGGTCTCAGTCAGAGACTTGGGATCAGACTCTAAGCCCCAATTTAATGCTCATTATTCCTGGCAGCAGCAGCCCCAGCTCTGTAGGAGGGTCAGATGCATTCTAAAAGAAAGATTTGATGGAGAGAATGGCTTCCAGTCCTCTGAGCATTGCTAGCTATTTGTGTATAAAGAAAGCCTCAATGACAGATTGCTGCATTCTGTGATGTGAGGTGGGGGTGGGCACATTGATATAGACACAGTTCCAGCAAACCGTGATTGGCATTCTAAGCCATTCAATCTGATGAGCACCAACTCCTGACCAGGGCTAACAAAGAGACTTTTTGTAATGTAGCATTTTAGGGAAAAACAGTCCAGGCTGAAAATGTACTAAATTGGAGAATTATTTTCTCTAGTTGTTCTGGCCTACAGTTTGAAATTTCATTTTCAGTTTTCCCCAAATTCCTGTTCGATTAAAATGCTAAACAGAAAAAAAACAAAAAAAAAACAACAACTCTTTTTGCATTTATTAGCAGCACAAGACCCAAATCAGGACTGCACCACCAGATCCGGGACACTTGACAGGGAACCACAGCTATCACGAAGGATAGGAAAGATTCCGTGTGCAGCGTATAGTGTACAAACCTGTATTTTATTCTTCCAAGTGTGTCTATTATATATATTTTATTTGTTTTTCATAATTCTTAAATTTTTGGGTTAATATTGTAGGTTTTGTTTAAGATTACTTTACCTTATAGATTTATCTTCCAAGAAACACATAGTAAAATCTAATTAGTGCTAGCTGGATTCTATGCTTAAGCTCTTTTTTTCCACGACTGACTGAGTAACTGGACTGCTGGTTAACATCAATTATAAGCAATTCTTTTATTTATTTATTTTAACTCCCCTCTAATACATCTAATAGCCCCCCTGGTCGCCCCCAAAGCCCCTAAGGTCCTGGGCGCCAACATCTTTGTGTGGGTAAATGAATTCCCTATGGGACACGTCATCTGCCCACAGTAGATAGCGCTGTGAATTTCCCACGCATGCCCAGTTAAACACTTGGGCATGGGAACGGGAATTTCATCTATTCATTTATTTGTCAGAAAGACGAATGAATGAATAGAAATTTAAAACGAACAAAGACCGAATGCCAGTGTTCGCTTGTTGGTTCATTTATTAGAAGGAGGGAGCTGTCGGCTTGCATCTCCCTCCTTGTAATTTGTAAAAAGAAGCATCAGGGAGCTGTGCTCCATGCTACTTCGTAACTCCCCACATGTCCTCCCTCACTATTTACCTATCAGAGTGCTCTTATTTGGTTGGCTTAAACCAACCAATCAAAGCCCTCTGAGTCAAATTGCAGGGCGTAGAAAGGCTTTGTAAGCCTTTATCTGCCCTGTGAAGCTCAGTTCGCTGGGTGAACATTGATTTTTTATTTTTTTTAGTGTTGGGGTTTTTCTAGTGTGTTGCTTTTGGGGCACTTGGGTCTTTTTTTATTTTATAAATTCAGTGGGCTTTATGGATTTTAATTTGGCCTTTTTTGGGGCCGAAAAAAAAAAGACTTCAAATGGCAGTATTTATTTTTATTTACAGGGAAATTTATTCCCCTCCCCCAGGGCCCATAGTCACCCCTCTCCCCCCCCAGGTTTTTTATTTTTAAATTTAGAGCCCCCACCCACCGCAAATGGGTGGGGGCCGGGACAATAGGTCCCCCCCCCGTTTTATCTTGGGGGCCCCACCCTCTGCAAAGGGGTGGGGTCCAGGGGGAGGACAATAGGTCCTCCCCCCATTATCATTTAGGGCCCCCACCTGCCGCTAATGGGTGGGGGCTAGAGGACGGTACAATAGGTCTCCCTCCCCCGCCCCCCCCATTTTATCATAGGGTGGTGCACGAGTGGTGGCTCGGGGGGGGCGGGGAGAGACACTAATTGTTATAGGTGGGCGCTTTATTAGAGGTGTGAGGGGGTCTTTTTTACAACAGTGAGCAGCTACTGGCTGCTCACTGTTTAGTAGACATGCCCCTACTCGCAGCAAGCGAGTAGGGGCAGATTAATTACTAATACCAAGTAATTCTTACTTCTTATTAGTAAAGTTGGCTGAAAGACCAGTTTAGGTCTTTCAGCCTTTTGGTAGATAGCTCCCTAATACCGTGGGAATTAGGGAGCTATTTACTAAGCGGCTGCAAAATGCAGCTGCGGCACGAATAGGTTCGGAGTTTCATTCATTCGAATGAAATTCCGATACGAAAAGAAACAAACTGGTCATTCTGTTAGGACGGAATTCGGTAGTTTCGCCGGCCTCCCATCTATATGACAGGAAGCTGGGGAATAGTTAAAAGAAGCATCGTTAGATCAGGTGAGAATTGTGAGGAAATTTCTTTGACCGCGAGAAGTGGGTTAAAGCTGGTCAAGTGTAGGAAACCTCCATAAAGACAAAGTAGTACCTACTTTGTCTTATGTTTTAAAGAAAACTAGAGCAGACAGGAAGAAATGAAGAACATATCCTGAGAGAGGGAGATAAGAGGTAGCGATTAAGGAAAGGTAAGTTTGGCATGACAGTGCCGCATTAAAGTACAACAACTCATGATTTACATATTAAAGAAACACTCCAACCACATCAGCTTGCTTGGTCAATGAGCTAAACCCGGCACCACTAGGCTTAGCTCAGACAAATAGCTCGCCCTCCCACTCTCCATAGGAAGTAGTAGCGGCAGGGAGCAGCAGCAGTCTCCAGGTAAGAAGTCTCCTTACAATGGGAAGGAGGCATCAGGCAACTCCTGGTTCCAAAACCACTACATCACACAGTTATCGTCTTTGGAGTACTCCTCTAATAATTTGCAAACAGGTCACCCTAGAAAGTATCCAGAAACCAGTTAATTTATTTAAATATCTCACACTTACCACAGCCAGCCAGGAAAAGCAGATCTCCAGAAAAGAGGCAGTCCGGTCCATCTCCTGACTTGCCATCCAGCAGATAAATCATGTGACCAACTGTATGACCCGGGGTAAAAAATGCCTGGAATTGCAGCCTTCCAACGGTTATCTGTTCTCTGTCTGTTAGAGGACTGTAACAAGACAAATTATCACAATTATTAGAGAAACTGGCCCTCAAAAACATACTTTTACACATAAAGTAACACAAGATAAGGAGAACCCTACTCATAGGAGCTTACAGTCTAGTCTGGGTGGGTAGATGTATGATCAATTCTGAATAATAAATAATATACATATATGGTATATATAAATAATTGGGTATTCAGAACAGAAAAAAAGATGAATACTGTGCTAACAAATGCTAAAAGGAACAGCTGTACTCATAGATCTCAGATTATGGATCCACGCCAGCTAATTATCCTCTGAATGGTGTCAGAAAGTAATCGGGTACAGGGAAATCAGAATAGGATATTGTGGCCTCCACAGTGCAAGAGAATGAAGACCATCAGACATTATGAGGAAGAGCATGCCAGCCACTTAGAATGCAACTTCAATCACTGTCTGCCATAAACGACTCACTAAAGGTAGTGTTTTATTTTCTCCCACATTAGAGTGCCTTCTTTTTGTCCTTATTCATACTTCATTTACTCCCGATCTCCTTTTCCCAATAAATCTGACAGACATACTCCTATAGAATTGTTTCAAATGAATTAAACACAGCTAGAATCTACGATGGAACCGCCCCCACGACGAGCGTCTCCATAATTATGATAGCTTGATATTAACTTTCTACATACTTCAAATTCTTTCCGAGTCCAGCACATCCAGATTGAATTTAGAAGGGGTTCTGTGATATTTCAGTTTCAGAACTGACATGTAAACTAATCTACTTTTTTTTTTTATTAAGCAGCAAAATTATAAAACTGATAACAAAATACCAGTTTTAATCCAACAGGGCAAATTTTGGACCCATCTATGAAACTAATAGTCCCAGATTAATATAAACATTAGGAACCATAAGTCGAATTTTACAGTTGGTGGCTATCTAAGTCCTGGAATATGTCTGTGGCCAGAATAATGCTTTAGACCGTTCACAAAGATAATTCAAAGCCAAGAGGAAAAAAAAAAAATCTGTATAGATTATTTTGCAGTTCCCTTCTTAACAATTCCTACTTTGGTGAATACAGCACTTGTTAGAGAATATAATTATTCAGTCACAGATCCTTAAAGGGGAACTGTTACTTCGGAGGAATTTAGACCATTGAGTAAACCAATGGAAATCACCTGTAATATTTTCATAAAATGTTCTCTTTTCTCTTAGAATTGTAGCAAGTTACCTAGTACAGTTCAGATAGGGAAAACTTTGCAGATGAGCAAGATTTTTAAAAACATTGTTTTATTTCTCCTCCTCTCTGTATGCTCTCTCTATTCTGACTGCTAGGTACAAATTACGGAGTTTATAATAATGATTGACAGGGAGCCAAGATGGAGGCGCCCAGTGGCAAGATAAAGAGGTGAGGACTTATACATTTAATTTTCTTTTTCACACCTCAAAAATCCCCGTTTGTTAAACATAGGAATAAGTTGACCTTTACTCCTTTGGGTCTTCCAAATACCCACAATGCCCCTCTTCAGTTTGTAAAAAATGCTGCGGTGAAGCTCATCTTCCTGACTGACCACTACTCCCAAAACTCCCCTATTTACCAATCCTTAAATTGGTTTCCTGTAGCCTTAATGCCTTATGCAAACAGAACTACTTTCAAATAAACTTTAATTATCCCTACTCGCAACCAGAACTGGTAGTGAAACCAAAACACAGTTGTCGGCAATGTCTTCTGAAAGAACACCACAGGAATCCATTCGCCACTCGAAAGAAAAACAACTTGATTCAGATCTAAGGAACCTTTGATATCATTATAGAACACATCAAATGGATCCCAAAACCCACATTCAACTTATCTTTGAAATAAAAACAATGTTTTCATGATTTGAAACCATATCCCTCAATTGCTGTCTGTCCAGCTGACAATCTAGAATAAATATCAGAATTATAACCGAGTCATACGGTATAGATTCCAGTTTTGATAAAGAAGTGTTTAAATTCATTTTTTCATATTAATAAACCGTAACAATTCGATTTTTTTTTAAAATACACAGTATGGTAAATTTATATTATTAGATCAGTGTGATAAGATGACACAGTACTGCGAGATGTAATATTGCCTCGAATCGTATTGATCAGACTAGAATCATGCTTACAAAGCAGAGCCTCAAAAGCAATACAAATAAAGGATTATTATTTCATAAAGGGAGATTGAGATTGTTTGCTGTCAAAGCTGAATGTATATATTATTACAGAACATTTTACTGGGGGCGAGGACATGTGAACAGAGAGCGGGACAGAAGATACAGAGAGACATTGCCACACGCGAGGACATGTGAAGAGAGAGACGGGGCAGCGGAAACTACGTCCTTATATTTGTAACCAACGGATATACATATATACATCCATTCCTTCACGGCTCATGCATCGTCTTTAAAACGGTATATTGTTTGCTGGTTTGTACCTCCTAGATTGGAAACTCGTTTGAGCAGGGACTTCTACACCTCTTCTCTCTGTCAACATTATTTTTGATTGTCATTTACATTTGGTTAAATCTCCCCATTGTATATTGGTAAATGTGTGGTATTAATGCTATTAATAATAATTTGACCTATTATTACATTCTACCTGCTATCTCTCTTTAACTCTGTATCTCACAGGACTCCTCGTTCACCTATCTCCAGACACCCAAGACAGATTGCCAAGACTAAATTCCATTTTCAGCACAAGAATGTCAATAGTAAAAAAAAAAAAAAAAAATTACAGGGCGTGAAAAAATGTGAACCCTCGTGAGAAAATAAATCTACGAATGGGACCTAAATAGTTCTCACACACCCTCAGCTCCTTCTTTTGTTGGTCATAAAGGGCAAGTTAAATTAGGCTGGACCTATTCACCATAGTACAATGAGCAGAATCATTTTTTTTTTTTTTTTTAAATCTGTATAATAGGACGCCCTTATATTTATACATGAACGTAAGCAAAGTATTATTTTCTTTTGTAAGTGGTAGAGGATTGAGAATGAGAATTGTAGTCCTGCTGAATGTCCTTGGGTGGATCCTTTTGGATGATATCAGTTATTGCCTTTGTATAGAAACAATGTTTTCAAAACTCAAGCTGAACATATTTATCTTGACATGATATGACAAAGTTCACCACAGATAAAACCACAAGTAAACAAAAAACATGCACTTACAGTAACATTTATTCTTAAAACTATCCAGCATCTGTTTCTTGCTTTATAGATAAGGCTGCAATTTTTCCCAGAATAAAGCGTTTTTTATCACTGATTTTTATTTTCCATTAATTGCCTTTTTACCTTTGAAACATTCTTTCATCTAACTGACCTGCTACACTCAACCTCTCTATTACTCTCCAACCCAAGAGAGAAATGTTGGTTCAGAAATGAGCAATTAAGAGCTGTAATTAGTGCTTCCTCTGGATTTAGCCAGGTTAGTAGAATAGAAAGTATTAATCTTTTCAAATTAGAAAAAGCCACAGTGACAGGAATATAATTGATGTGGCAAAAATAACTGCCTGTATTTTAGTTTAAAAATGGGACATATAGTTACAACAATTTGTCTACTCCTCCCATCGCCACGGAAACTGGCATTAGGAATGTAGCAATCTCTTTGTTCTTTTAAAGGAAAAAAGTAATGAAAGAGATTGCGAATTCTACAGGATTTTGTCCTGCCTACATTGTGTCATTCTAGATTTACCCATTGTCTCACTATTGTTTTATATAAAAACTGGTTCATTCCTCCCCATAAGACATTTGGTCCTTTCATTAGCACAACGAGTGCAATTTTGGGCACCTGTTCTAAAGAAGGATATTATGGCACTAGAAAAAGTGCAGAGGCGAGCTACAAAATTAATAAAAGGAATGGAACATATCAGCTATGAAGAAAGGTTAACAAATTTAAACCTATTTAGTTTACAAAAACGTCGCCTGAGAGGGGATATGATAACATTATACAAATATATTCGAGGCCAATACAAACCATTGTGTGGAAATCTATTCACAAACCGGACTTTACATAGGACACGAGGTCATGCATTTAGACTAGAAGAAAGAAGATTTCGTCTAAGGCAAAGGAAAGGTTTTTTTACTGTAAGAACAATCAGGATGTGGAATTCTCTGCCTGAAGAAGTGGTGTTATCAGAGTCCATACAGATGTTCAAACAGCTACCAGATGCATACTTGCAAAAACAGAATATTCAAGGAAATAATCTTTCAATGTAGGGTAATAACTGCTTGATCCAAGGATAAATCTGACTGCCATTCTGGGGTCAAGAAGGATTTTTTTTCCTAGCTTGTTGCAAAATTGGAAGTGCTTCAAACTGGGTTTTTTGCCTTGTTTTGGATCACAGCAAAAAACATATGTGAGGAAGGCTGAACTTGATGGACGCAAGTCTCTTTTCAGCTATGTAACTTTGTAACTATGTAACTATGAGTAAGAAAGATTTGTCTTCCGTGAAATGAAAACTTCTGGTGATTATAGGGAGAGAGACTGGAAACAATGTGGAGGTGGGAAATATAATGGGGTGGGTGAGCGGGTGTACCGGATCATGGCTGGGCAGGTCTCTGCACCCAGAATGTGGCATTTTAGAATGTCAACTGAGGTACCCGATCAGGCCTGGGCAAGTCTCTGCACCCAGAATGTGGCATTTTAGAATGTCAACTGAGGTACCCGATCAGGCCTGGGCAAGTCTCTGCACCCAGAATGTGGCATTTTAGAATGTCAACTGAGGTACCCGATCATGGCTGGGCAGGTCTCTGCACCCAGAATGTGGCATTTTAGAATCTCAACTAAGTGTTCATGAAAAAGTGACAAAAATAGACCAACTTTATTAAAAAAAAAATGTTTTTAAATCATTCTTAAATAAAGGGATAGTTCATTGGTCCACAACGATGCTACATTTGTTGGACACAACTGATCAATGAATGGCCAACAGAGGTCAATACCCCCAAAGCTTAATTATTTTACTCCACATACATAAAGAGAGATATAGATGGATGAAATAATAAATTAGGCAGATTATGAAAGCATATTAATATAACAGAGGGAGCCGGTGGCCCAGAACAATCCTGATCACCTTTTAAATTTTGCTTTTTTTTTTTTTATCTGTGTATTCATTTTCCTCTTTTTCTGTATTTTTTTGATAAGCAGGAGTACATTGTGGTGCTGTATTATTTATGCATAAACATATTCTTAAATTACTGACTTATCACTCATATTTATATTTTCCCAATATGATGGGACACGGGTCAAGTCACAACTTTTGTGAGACTGGGGGTAAAAGGTCACAGAAGAAACAGAAGGTAGGTAGGTAGATGGAGCAGAACTGAAGATGAATAAGTTCGGTTGAGCAGGGTCCTCATTAACCTGTTCTTAAAATAGTTTGTAATTGTCCCCTTTATGGTTTAAATTTCCCTTCTTATAATATTGTAAAGCACTGCGAGATATTTGGCGCTATATAAAACACTAATAATAATGAAGTAAAATCAGATGGATAGAGTGTAGTGTTCAAATAATTGTTACAAAGTTTCAGTATGTATCAATCTACGTTTTCTTAATATTCAGTTTGTCCAGTAACTGGCACTCACTTCGTCAGCTGTGGAATGTCGTCATTGGAACTTCCATAAACACGGCAGGACTTATACTGTCTCTTTAACGCCTTATTGCCTCCACTATGGTCCCTGTGGGGAAAGAAGATATTTTATGTTTAATGAATTTGTGCATGCCCGAGTGAAGCCATGACAGCTCTCCAAGGTAACTGGTTTAATAGTACCTCAGTCTACAAACATTGTGCAAACTAATTCCTCTTAATTTTTCTCTAAACAGGTTTCGATCTGAAACAGGTAAAGCTAGGAGTCAGCATGATTGGCGATCGTAAATGTACAAAGCTAGTTAGTTAGAGTGACACAGTTTAGGAGTAATTTGGTTTAGAGAATCCCCCCCCAAAAAAATGGTTTTATGTTAAACTCAAGATGATAAAAGCAATGCCAAGTGGGTCCATTATGCAGACAAGCCAAGCTGACTGATTCCAACTCATTTTAACAGCAATTATTCTGTTGGCATTGACAAGTGATATCACATTTTGCGTCTGTATCTATATTGTAGAAGGACCCCTTCAATATGAATATCCTGTTCATGTCGGCTTTGGAACACCGTGTATGTTAGCGGGTACAGTACTAGAAAAGATTCCAAGGTACAGATTGTTTCATCATTGACGTGACATTAAAATGGAGCCTCTGTTATGTGGCAGAAACAAAAGTTGAATTCATGTTTCTGTGAGAGTATGGTAAATTATGACCAGATGATGGAGCAAGTGGTGGGCCCCCGGTGAGACACGAGATGTGTAGTGAAGTTATCTAACAGGTACTGAGAAATTGCCGTTTAGTTCTGGCTAAAAAGTAGCAACTCTGTATCCATGGTAGACACATTTTATTTTTATTATTATTAAAGATAAAAACACACTTGTTTTCATTGTTCGAGGTTCTGGAGAGCTGCCCATTTAGTGTGAATCACCAGAATGAGGTTTGTTTTTTGCAACTGCATTGTGAGTAAGGGATTTAATATTTAACCAAAGCACAATGCAACGAAAGAGGAAGGAATATTTGCACACATTAAACAACCAACACTTAACATTAACCCAAAATGCTGTACTAGCTAAAGTCTGGATGACAAAGCAAAATCACTTAAAGGGACACTATAGTCACTATAACAACTTTATCATAGAGAAGCAGTTTGTGTATATATCATGTGCTTGCAGTTTCACTGCTCAATTCTCTGCCATTTAGGAGTTAAATCCCCCTTTGTTTCTGTTTATGCAGCTCTAGTCACACCTTCCCTGGCTGCGACTGATACAGCCTGCATGAAAACAAAATGGTTTATATGTTATATTCTTTAAAAGTGTTATCTCCTGCTCTGTAAATTAACTTTAATTACATACAAGAGGCTTCAGTAAGGTCTAGCAAGCTGTTAACAAAGCAGGAGCTAAGAAATTCTAAATTAAATGTTTGTAATAAAGGAAGTATAAACATTAGATCACTCTTTACAGGAAGTGTTTAGGAAGTTTGTGCAAGTCACGTGCAGGGAGGTGTGTGCAAAAACAAAGTGATTTAACTTCTAAATGGCAAAGAATTGAGCAGTGAGACTGCAGGGGCATGATCTATACACCAAAACTACTTCATTAAGCATTGTGTTGGTGACTATAGCGACCCTTTAAAGTAATACTGTTAGGGGTGCACAGAGTATAGAAATAATGTATAGTTTGTGCTAGTGACAACTAAGGGGGTACTCTTAGCATAGCTACTACAACTCAATGTAGTGGTTATGGTGCAAAGCTATGAGTGGCAAACATTTTTTGTCAAACTGTTTGGGAGTTTTCCACAGCATTCATAACTCGCCCATTCTCTAGCAGCATTGCTAAGGTTGAATTTGGACTGTTTGGGCTTAAACATTCTTTTAAGACGAAATGCAAGGATGTTTGCTCTACACTGGAAAAGAAAAAAACCTAAACAATTCTGTACTTCCATTTGGATATTGACATCATTTTTTATCTCAGCCAAATTTCATCACAGGCTGAGCATCATATGTCAGTGTAAGCTGAACTACAAGACATTCCGGTTGTAAAGACATGATAAGACTCGGCTTATACAGTGCACAATAATAATAATAATTAGTAACAGACACAGCACACAAAGAACATATAAAGCAGATTGGAATGATAATGCTTCAATGTCTCTATGGAGTGAAGTATGAGGTGTACATTTCTAAATAAAGTATTCTCTGCTACTTTGTACTTTTGGCAAGACATAAGTTCAACCTAATAGTCCTGTATGAAGCAAACCCTTTCAGAATGTCACTTTCCAATATGTCTCTAGGTTAGTACTGGTTTGGTACTTCCCCGATTGGTGTATACAACAATACAATATTCTAAACATGGCTTTCCCGATTAAACCTGAAACCAGAGAAATTCAGGTAACCAATACTTGGGGTTGGTCAAACCAAACTTGCACCTAAAATTTTTTGGAGGTACCCAAGAATAGGACGTGGAGTCTCCATCAGCTGCGTGTTCAGCTAACTCCTGTAAATTCTTGAGACTCTTCGTTTTTACTGTACACATTGTTTAGTACGGTTTGTTAGATCAAATTAAGTTTTATTAAGTAATAAACATTGCTTCCTTTTCAGATCAGACCATTGTTTGCGTGTCCTTACTCTATGTTGAGCATATTCTACATGACTAGCTGAAATACCTTTTAAATACCAGTATGTGTCGTCATAACTAAATCATTTATTACAACACAAGTCACCATATTATGTTTTTTATAAACGTAAAAATCTTATATACAATTTTTTTTTTTAAATAAAGCATAACACTATGTCATTGCTGTATGTTTTCACATTTAATACACAGGCCACTGGTCCACAACAGATTAATTATTGTTCTTAATATGTAGCATTATTATTACTGGTGGGCCATTAGCCTGGAGTTATCTTTCTTTATCAATGTTTGTATGAATGCGTGCCAGTGTTTGTGAGAGCGCTTACCAGTGTTTGTTTGTGAGAGCGCTTACCAGTGTTTGTTTGTGAGAGCGCTTACCAGTGTTTGTTTGTGAGAGCGCTTACCAGTGTTTGTGCGTGCACAGAATGGCTTCCAGAGTCAATCCTTCCCGTTCCAGGTATGTCTATAGGGAAACAAATAAAACCTACCATAACCATCAGCTGCATTACAAATTATCAGACACCAACCTATACAGACATCAACATTGTATATTTATATTTTTTTGAATTCCTGAAATAATGAAATGCACAGTATGCTTCAAGTACAGGGGAGAAGGTAGAGTTGCCAGATTTTTAAAAATGTCCATGAGGAAAATTGACGGAATTTAAGGTTTTTCCATTTTCCTTACTGCCAATAGGGAGGTGTAGTAAAGGTGTTCCCTATAGTCCCATATTAATCCCTACCATATATTTCCCATTTCATTTCCCTAATATTCATCTAATATCCTTCCATTTCTAATATCTTTCTTCTCAACTCATTTTCCCTTCTGCTTATCAAATATCCCACATTTTATTTCCCCTTTTCCATCAAATATCATCAATTTGACATACCCTTTCTCCAAATCTCATATCCCCAATTTCACTTCCTTGCCTTCCCAGCTGTGTGGTGGGAGCTTTGTGATGACGAGCTGGGAGCTCTGTGGCAAGGTGCATTGTGGAGACAGGCTGCAAGCTGTGTGATGTGTAGCTATATTGTAGGAGCCATGTTGTGAGCAGCCATGTTGCGGGAGACATGTGGTGCCCCTCCTAATACTTTCTTCCGCTCAAAGAGGAAAGGTGCACAAGAAGAATGCAGGTCTCAGATTGCATTCATCTTTTGCTATCCATTAAAAACAGCTGAGCATCATGGGAAATGTAGTTCAAAAACATCTGTAGTACCAATGTCAGACATTACCAGCCTATATCCTTTAAAGACCCTGTGTAGGCTACCTAGACCCTAAAGTTTAATTAATTTATAAAACGTTATATACTAAAGGATGAAGTCTCGGGAATTCAATCTGAATTCACAGTCAATTTAAAATTTTAGGCCAAAATATTCAGATTGGAAAGATTCTCCACGTCCAGCTTGGCTATTTTATTGTAAGTTGTGAAATTTATTTTGAATTCCCAACAAATTCACACTTTATTGATTAACCCTACATAAAGCGTGTTCTCTCCGTAAACTCCCCACCATTAACCAGCAAAGCCTTCTGCCCCGTTCTTTCACCGAAATGCAAAAATACACCATTCCAGATAAATCCCATTACATAGCCGGTAAAGAATTTCCTTTCAGACTAGTAACTCTTTCTCTTGGCTAATAAACCAGCATGATGTATTTCAGGGCCTGTGTCTGTCCCATGGCTCTATCCTGTCACAGCTGAGATCGCCACAAACTTGCAAAGAGAGTTTAACGTTGGGGCATCTTACTTTTTTTAAAAGAGGTACTTTCTTCTCTGATTAGTGGTTTGGAAATGACCCAGAAATAATTGAATATAAACATTATTTATGTGCCGGTTATGACCGAACGTTTCTCTGTGCTGCCTGTCTGATGGCCTCTTCCAGGCATTTTTAATAATATTAATTAGGAATTGGCTAGGGTCACTACGTCAGTTTGATCGCTCTAGGTATAATTTATCTTTATACTCAAGGTTTTCAGAAGAGCCATTCGTATTCTCAGTGATGTAGAATTATTGCACTATATAGTAAATTATCCTTTTTACTCCAGTGACAGGATTTTGGAAGAAGAGGCTTTCAGTAGCTGTAGATAACAGGCAGATTTAGTCTAATGAAAGCAGTTTTACAAGATTCTGAAATACTCTGTTACTTTTCAACCATTGCCATTCGTTACATGTAATCTTTCTATCATCACCATGTCATTCCCCATCTCCCCACCACCCCAATAATTCATTTATGTCCACCTCCCCTTTCATGTGCTGCCTTTCCTGCTGCAGCTGTCTGGAGCTTTGTGTGTATACTGATTAAACTCCTTGAATAAAGATAACAAATGTTGAGAGGGGAGACAGCCCTGCATCATGTCCTATCCAAAAATAACAGAGATACAGAGGGCCATAGAGATGGGGTGTCACTCAGCCAAAACTGAGATCAGAGGACAGGAACTGTGGAGATCCGATTAAATGTCACAACTTCCTTATTCACCCACAATTACAGAGCGTCCCAGAGGTCGAGACAAAAAAATAATAATGTAATGCTAATGTAAAAGACTTTCAATAGCTTAACTTTCCATCCAATCGTTTGAAGATAGGGGAGTGGGAAAGTAAGCCAGGCCAGCTCTCACAATGCACCTTCCTGCACAGTCACATTAACCCATTCCAAGGCAGGGAAATGGTGATGGCCAAGAATTATTCCTACAGTCTCTCTGGTGGGATACGGCGAGAACTGACATTGTTCTATGTGCACATATTGTAAAGTGCTCTGGATAACAGCCTCATATAATACATTTTAAATAAATATTCAATATAAATTATTCCGCGCGCTGTGGGTAGGCATTTATCTGCAAGACCAAGCTGGGAAATATGCACATCTGCCCCAAGTTTGTTCTGGCTGCTGGTACTGGTTTTAATCTCTGGATTTAGAAAGAATATAAACAGTCCAAAGGTCTATGGAATAGAGGTTACTTACTTTTTATCTATTCAGAAAGAAAAAAAAAAAAACACACACTAAACTATGTGATGCTTAAAACACAGAGGGTTCACGTCTTGTGTGAACAGGCAAATTCTCAGACTAAATGGGCAGATTCTCAGGGTCTAAGACAGAATGGACAGATTCTTCATGTAAATAGGCAGATTTTGAGACAGAAGGGACAGATTCTCCAGATTCTAGGAATGAAGCATCAGATTCTGAGAATCTCACAGCCTGGTCTCCTTCACATTGGCACAGGAGTCTCCAAAATTATGTTTAATTTAGTAGTATATCATGGTAAGTATCCTTACTTGAATTCAGGTGGTTTGATTAGGACATAGTCTAACATTAAGTTACCTCAATTCACAAGTTGATGATTGGATACAAAGGGTTAACATTTTGTGCTCTGAGTGGCACACTATTTAGGAAGTTCTAAAGTATGTTGACAAATTAATCTCCCAAAATATGGACACTCCATAAAATTCTATGGTCAACCCCGGAAATCTGAACACTGGCTATTCACGCTAATTATTAAAATGTTCCATGTTGAAAAGGTTAACACATTATCCGTCAGCAGAATATATCAAACAAACCAGCTCACTTTCCCTTTTTTCACGCTGTGTTGAATTTTCCAAGCTCCGAGCTTTGAACTCTATTGTTTTCCCGGCCCCTAAAGACTGCGGTTTAAGTCATATATCAGAGAGATACGTTTCTTGGATCAGACCCAGCTCAGGCAGCGCACCAGACTCTGGCCATCATTCAGCCACACATTACTCCGAGCCGGTCGATCTAATCAGCTGCCACATTAAGGGGAGTGCAGTACCACACTCGCATACAGCAATGGAATCCACCAAGTCAGCATTTTTATCACATCCCCTCAAATCGAAATGTACATACAACCCTACGGGGAGAGGACAGATTTCCTAAAGGGCAGCCAAGAATAACTGAAATCAAACACAGAAATGTAAAGGGAATTTTCTAGTGAAAAATTAAGACATTTAAATCTGCAAAGGGAATTTAAAGGCCAGTATTAGTACTAGTGAAAAAGCTGCATTTAATGATAAGTAAATGATAACATTAAATATGGAAAAAGTTTCCTAAATTATTTTAAATTGTTACTTTTCACAGTGGCTTCTCTGCATCAATTAGAATCTGACAACCACCAGTACAGGTAGCGTGAAATAACAGAATTATTCCAGAGAGAAAACTCCTGTTTCCTTACCATGACTACTGCACAAGCAGAACCGTATTGAGAGTGTGAAAGGTAATTAAACAGGGTTAATTCTCAGGGACATTCTGTGTAGATAATGAATAAATAGGATTTACTTTTTGCTCATTGAAAGTCTCCTAAGGATACCAATTGAGCTGTGCTATATCACAAAAATCACATTATTCTATTATTGTACTTAAACTCATTAAGACATAATTTAAAGTAACACTATGGGGTCAGGAAGACAAACATGTATTCCTGACCCTATAATGTTAAAACCACCATCTATCACCCCTGTCTCCCCTTCTTGCCTCCTTTAATATAGTAAAATCTTACTTATAATAAAGTCTGAAGCTGCTTCCTCTGCCCCTGAACTGCCTCTGTCTGCTGACATCATCAGAAGTGGTGGTCTGAGGCAATCACAATGCTTCCGCATAGGATTGTCTGAGACTGACAAGGATGCAGATCAGGGGCAGAGCCAACACAAGTCAAACACAGCCCTGGCCAATCAGCATCTCCTCATAGAGATAAATTGAATCAATGCATCTCTATGAGGAACATTCAGTGTCTCCATGCAGTGGAGACACTGAATGTCAATCACACTGTGCAGCACTGCCCCAGGAAGCACCTCTTGTAGCCATCTAAGGAGTGACCATAGGCTGAAAAGACAGTGTTTACTGCAAAAAGCCTGAAGGGAATGATTATACTCACCAGAACAAATACAATACGCTGTAGTTGTTCTGGTGACTATAGTGTCCCTTTAAGGTTATATACAGCTGTAAGGAGATCTGGGGTTGGCTAGATAATGGGTTTAGGTATGTGCTGATTCAGAATGGGTTATTAACCCACTACTTAGAGATTTATAATTTGTTACAAGATTTAAATACTGTATTTTTATTTCAACAGTATTTCTAAAAGCATTCAAAGCCAACAATAAAAACCCACACATTTTTACTGCTAAAAGAACACGGTTTATGAACTAGTTCAGCGATTTAGCTGTAAGGTAGACAAAGCTCTACTTGTATTTTGTGGTAGGTGTGTAAACTTACAAATAGCACAGATTAACAGGTTTCCACCTGATTATTTCCATCGGATTTAAATATCCAAAATGTTAACCTGCTAAAACTAGGTCATTGCAAAATCTGAGCCAACCAACTTCACCAAAGCCCCCCCCCCCCCCCCCCCTCGAGAATCATTAGAACACGTTATAAAGAAAATATGGCAATGTTGCTACACGTCTAGTTAGCTGGGAGTTAGCGGAGAGGGTTTTTTTAGAAGGGCTGGTGAAATAAGATTTTACACACACAGAAAATATTATTCTAGAAATATACCATAATTAACAAACAGCCCGAGAAAAATGTACAGAATAAAATACAAAAGCCCAGTTAAACAATAAAATATGATCTATACAATCATGGCGTGTGGTTGGTTTCCAACACAGTACAATAATTCCCAATTGCTCTGAGAGGTAAATGATTACATTTACAGGCTGAGGAGATACGACTTGGAAACTCCAGCACATGTCGGATTTTGTTCTAAGAGCATGCCAGTTACAAAGTATTATCCCACGACACTGCATCCTGCTTTAATGATACATTTACGGATAGTCTGCCTTTAAACTCACAAATGGAAATTGGTTTCTTAATCGCTGTAAATTCTAACAGAAGATTATGCATAATTCTGAATACAGGCGGTGTTTGTACCCACTTCAAATCCCCCGTCTAAAACCTTATTCATCAACAGAACCAAATTTATGGCCTAAATCTATGCACGCAAATTACACGTCATCACTTAACGATGACAAGTAAAGAGTAAGCTCCAGGGCTTAGTGTAGATCTCCCGCTCTCTATGCTATAAATACATGATTTTTTTTAATATTTCTGATCAGGGACCCAATAAACTCAATCACCATTTTTTCACATGATATATTACAAACTTTAAAATAACTAGCAGTTAATGAGCAGGTTCATTTCTTATAATGTTCGTCATCATAAATCATCCCTGTTCACACCTTATATAAAACTAACATATGGAATTGTGACGTACACAGCCCGCAGTCAGTGTCAGCACGGTGAATGAGATATTCTGAGCAGCACGGACTCTCATGACAGAGACAACACGTTGTGGGCAGCTGTATGCAGGTAGGGCATGATAATGAAATCCGAAAGACCGAACATTCAGTACACTGAAGCTGTTTTTAAAGACTGTGTGCAACAGAGCAGATAAGTAGGAATGTAAATAATATGAAAGGGAGCTATTGTAAGTTTTAATAAACTTAATCCCCTTTAACTACTTCACAACCAAGGGTTAGAAAAATTTATTTATTTCATGCGTGTCATGAAAGAGCCTTTAAGAGTAAGACAAACCAATATAATCTGTGAATTATATTAAAAGGTTTCTCCAACCACCAGGGATTTGTGATTCTGCTTGATACACTGCACATACAGAGTTAATTTAAATGTTGTGCCAGGGGCGAATTGCACCCCCAGAACCCATGATCTAATGTCCTATCTGTGCTTATCATGTCTGTCCACATCGTACGTAGCGCACTGGTGACAGAAATGATAATATTCCCTCTTGCAGGCAGAGCGCCTTCAAGGGGAAGATAGTTGTCCCCTTTCTCCCACCGTCTGGATGCTCCCTCCGCTACCTGTATCGCTTTCCTTATTATTCCCCCTCACATTGCCTGCATGTGACTGGCAAAATGGTCCAATCACAGGCAAGTAAAATACAGGTTATTCTGCAGATGAGTGGAGGGGGTTGACACCTAAGAAACCTAATTCAGAGTGTTCAATAGGACATTTTACACAGAATAGAGAACACCCCACCCCTTCAACGGGTTGGAGTAATCCTTTAATCAGAACCAGCCCAGCAAAATATTAAGGTGGGAGAAAAGTTTATTCAATAGACCAGAAATTGCCAAAACCTGGCATGGTCAGTGCAAATTATAGGCCAATACAACTGATCTATAAAAATAGCTGCGGTTGGAGAAATCTTTCCATTCCACCAACGTTATACTAAAATGTGGAATTCCTTTGCCAATACTACACACTCTCTGGTTTAATGAATAAACGTAACCAATCCAGATGTATTCTAGTGTCAATTTTCTTAATGCATCACAACTGGAATCACTTTCACTAGTAGCTGAGACATTGAATTTCTCAAGTTCCTCAAAATGTTATGCAGATTATTATTCATGTTTCCGTATTCCAACAGTTTCCTAAAGAAAAGGAAGACGTATCTGTACACAACGATAAATAAAAACTACAAAGGGGCTCTGTCACCTTCTGGGGGCTTTCATATTGTGTAAAGTCCCCCTATGGTGCCAGGGATGCTTGGGGTCCAGCAATGTGACTTGTACTTGATGCTGTCCCCTGCAGGTGCCGCCATCTTTGATCTTCAGCACCTGGCGCTAGATCTGCCAGGAGCCCACATTAGTGTATACACTGAATCGGACATGCGTGAGAATACAACACTGATGTGTATGAAGGATCCCCTGAGACTGTGGGAGCCTCCATAGAGCTTTGTTTCCACAGCCCAACGGCTGAGGGAAACTATGAATCTTGATGGCAGTATCCCTGCCTTTTAGTTACGTTTTGCCAGCTTGAGGATTTACCATGGATTTGCCACTGCAATTTCAGTTCCTTTTGTCACACTTTAAGTGCAGTGATGAATTAGGCTCTTGGTACAAATCCTTTGTCATTGTAACCATTCATCTTAATTTTCATACAGCAAATATCTGCAAACACTGGATGGAACCATGTGCCAAACTCATCAGTGGGGTCATGTAGTAACCATACTACACAAATCAAAAGTAATTATCGATTAAGGTAAATAGCAGATAAACAGGGAAAATATATTGTATCGTGTGTGTTGTAGCTTTCTGTGTGAGATCAGCTGTGATAATGCAAGACTGCAAGTAGTTTCATTTCTAAAAAGTAAATAAAAAATATGAATGAAGCTACTGGGCAGACTTAGTAGATGCTCTACTGTGACTTCCACTGGCTTGTTAAATCACTTCATTCATGTCTTTTCATACAGGAATCTACTTGTGTTAGTAGAATGATGTACCATTGGGAATCCCATTAAAATAAGGTGGGTAGCACTTTTCATGTGCTTTCCATCAACATGCATAAAAGATTCCAGGAACACAGGATGCATCTGGCAATCTCCGATTCTGTTTGTAAATGTGTGTGCTCACTAGTTCTATTCCCCCCCAAAAAATCAATCTACCCTCCCCGGTAACCGGTACCTTTCCAATCTCTCTTACCTGGACAGCAATAGGGTCGGAAGGATCCACAGCCACAGCTAGGCTGGACGCAGTGTCAATAATCAGGTAACTGTAGTTATCAGAAAGCACAGGAATTGGCACCACTTTAACCCCTTGAAAGCAGAGGAAGAAAAAAATAAATTTATTTTAAAACAATATCTGCAGAGGCTTTAAAATTGTTATGTACTCACAACACCCTCAGCTGGCTGGGGTTCATTGGAGTTGCAGTCCTACAACTGCTGGGTAATCTCTGATTGGCTAAACCACTTTCCACACAAGCAAACTGCCAAAAGTAATCACAATGTAATCACATTACATTCTAACAACTGCAAATGTCAAGAGCACACAGTGATTAAAGAGAGACTCCACACACATAGAACTTCAGCCTGCTGAGTGTTTACGTTTATAAAAGTGCTGATTTCGATTTGAAAGCGGCACTTTTATAAGGAATTACGGAAACACCTTCCTGGTTGTTAATCAGAAGGCGGTTATCTTCAAGATTCCGGCTCTGCTACAGCTTGCGTGCCTTCTCCCCCAAGTCACAGTGAGCCTGTGAGCACACGTCCACAGAGCTCAGTTTACCACTGTGTCCCTGCTCACTGCAGCTCCTTGGCTCAGAGCGAGTGCGCACACATCTGGCGCCGAGCGAGTGCGCACACATCTGCCTGCAGCTCAATATCAGAGGCTTCTCAAAGAGAATTGGACATTTCCCTGGTTGGGGAAAAGAGGAGGGGCTTGCAGAGGCTGCAGATAAGAGATCTTATTATATCTATATACCCCCAATTTAAAAATTCACTGTGAATAAATCCCTCTCTATGTATAATATTTCTTACATATTCATTCAGTATAACTACCAAACAGAGACCACCCCCTGGCTCGTTAAACATCGAAGAATGCTTCAATTGAACTCTCTATCTGTGCGGCCAGCGTTCGTACTACCGAACGCCATGTGGCTGAGAAAACGGCGGCTATCTTTTTTCAGGCGAACAAAGGCAGCGGGACTTGGTCATTGTTTTGGAACTAAAAATCGGACACTCTACTTCCCGAACACCGGTCTCAACAAGCGAACGCTGAATCTCTATTTCCCGAATAGCTAGAAGAGCGCTATTCGGTACTTTTGTGTATTAGAACGAGGGGAACAATAGCTGCTAAGAGCCAGGGGAATCCATTCGTGGAATTATTCGCTTTTCACCCCTTTACTGAATAGACCGGCAAAACCACCCAAACTCCTGGAACTATTTTGGGCAGCCAGCTCGCAGTTAGTCGGTCACAAAGGACTTCCACACTTTTTGAGAACCCCTGAACCGATCTGGGTGAAATTTGAATATGTTGGTCACCCAGATCGGGGCTATATTATTTGTTGGGATACCCCATGTATAAAGGGGTGTTCTGAATATTGTGATTTTTCTGCCTGGAGATAATCAAGTTATTACTTTATCAGACTTGATTATCTCCAGGACTAGGGGAGGGAATTGTATGTTTGTGCTGGGTGTGTTTTACGGTTTTACTGTAACTGATTGGTTATACTGTGTCCCTCCTTGCATGGGGACTTGCATAAGAGCCTGTGTGTGGTCATTAAACGCCAGTTCTGTTGTACCCTTCTTCTTGACTTCGGCTGATGTTTGGGGATTCATATGCTTTATTAAGGGAATTATCTTAGAAAGCTATTTGGATTCGTATGGATTTCGTCCAGAGCTATACTCACTGATGCTCTGGCGGTTCGGGAGGAAACTACCGAATGAGGATTGAATATACTAGGTTTCCTTACATTCACCTATTCTTTCATGGAGATATATCTACTGATGCACCATGCTATATCATGAGTGAATTACAGGGACAGTATTCTAACCAGCTCGGTGTAAAATTGCTGCTCAGAGAATTAAATAGGAATATACATTGCCTCAATGTTTACTGCCATCACATGCCTTTATATAGATATTCAAAACTCAAACCTATAGTTAAGCAAATCAAATAATATTTAAAATATTACAACGTACTGTACATTACAGCTTACTGTGCTCTGGTTATGGTGTAAGACGCCTCTGGGTGGAGTAACTATCAGGGTTTTTTTTTACTAATGTGAGAACTGTGGGGAATGCAAAGTGAATTTCAAAATTAAGGTCAAAGTAAGCGACCTGGAAAAATTCTCAAAGTCAGCTACACTTCCAGTTCGGCTACTTTGGCCTTAAATGTAAAATTCCTGAATTACCTGTTTCTCACTTTCATTTGCATCTTTTATGAGTATGTGAACTAACCCCTGGGGGTTCATTCTTTAAACGGGGAATTCTAGTAAACTGACAACTAAACTGTATACAGGCAGATGGGAACATTCTCAGCGCTCAGGTCTTGACCTACATTTTGTAAAACTGATCTGCCGTTCACTATAATTACAACACCCTCCTCATCCCTCCCCCTCTCCCCCACCAAAAAAAGCTTTATGAAATACTCAGAATTTCAACTGAAATTACAACGCAGTTCAAAGATATCGTAAGACAGAACAGGGACTCCCTACACCTAACAAAACTTGGTAAAAGGCAGAGCAACCGTCGTGAAGTTTGGTCATTTTGTGAACTGAAAATTCTATGCCAAGATTTTAGAATGTCTCCAAGTGCAGCTATTATTACATCTGGATTATTTTGCCTAATAATTACCTATTCATGTCTGGAGAATTCCTAGCTCACCGAATGACCCCAATATTCAGGTGCCTGGTTACCAGTGAGCTGTTGGAACTGTTTTTACAAGTGTGTTTTTGTTGACCGTAATAACGTTTTTAATATACGTGTCAGTAATATAAATGCTAATAAGCTGTTTCTACAAGAACTATAATTATATGAATCTACTCTGACTGGGGAAGTGAATTCCAATTGCATAATCTCAAATCCACAACAAGTGCTGAAATGTGAAAGTTTGTAAGTTTACATTAGATAAAATCTTTTTTTCACCTGCACTTCCTTGTACTTTGTCTTAGCTGTAATCTTTAGTGTCCTCGCGGGCTGTATAAACAGGTCTGAATGATGAGGCTTGGTATTAGAATTAAGCTTCCAAGGCCATATTTGTACATTGAACCAGTGAACAGCCATTGGGAACTTAATTTCCACAATGTATTTTATCAATAGGCAAAAAGCGGTCATTTATAAGGGACACTCTAGGCACCATAACCACTACAGCTTACTGTACTAATACAGCATATTTTTATGGAAAAGTCACATGGGTATCTGGGAACACTAGGTTTGCACTAATCTCTGAGAAGATTTGACACAATAACTTGCTAGCACCATAACTACCACAGAAGCTGTAGCTGTTATAATGTTGAATGTGTCCCTTTAACAAGTTTTGGTTATTTAGCTTGAACATGCTTATATTTTTGGTAGAAAAGTGGAAATTGTAAAATAGCTGAGAAACAATGAGAGTCATTTAATGCCTATAACAAAAGAGATATTCACAAAAATATTAATTTCTAGTGAGTTCACTATAAATTGTGTAAACATTCAAAAATTAGAAGGACTTTCATGTGATGGCTGATCGGATATTAAAACGTCATGGAAAAATATTTTTAATTTTTTACATACTATTCAATGCGAGTGAGGTTTACTGTGCGTGGTATTAACCATAATTTATCTGGGTGGCCCATTTTCACTCCATGTGCTGATTTTTGACAGCCAAAAATGCAAATAAGTAATATTATAAAGAATGTTCACTATTTTCTTTATTCACATACCCGTCATTTTTACAATGATGTTTATTTGTTCATTGTTAGTACAAGCCCCCCAATATGTTCTAATAAATGTATAATGATACAGTAAACACGCTATAATAAGATCCAAGACCGTGCTGAACCAACTTCCATGGGAAGCACCTGTCTGGGTTTAAAGACATCGAGGACCTCCCGCAGCTCTGTGCCTGTACAGCAGGAAGAAAAACAATAACACACAGACTAGTTCCACGTGCGTTCGTACATGCAGAGGGAAGAGGCACGCAGAGCGCAGAGTCATGCGCAGTCACTTACCACTGAAAACGATGGCCTGAGTGGACGAGTGGCCATGAGGGTACCTCTCCCGCGCTTTCTTCAGTTGACGCTTGTAGAATAAGTATCCCAGCCGCGTCTTGGTGTACAGGCTGTAACTGCAAAGGGGAGAGGAGAACGGAAGGATAGCAACATTAATAACAATAAAATGAAGGTTTTTATTTTATACATTTATAGAAACTTAAAACATAATATTTGAAACATTACTAAAGTAAACGACGACTTCGATCTATCCTATTTATTAATTTTTTTTGCTGCTGTTACAATCTTACTGTGTTTCTCATTTTCAAAATGTAACGCGATCACTGGGTTATTTACCAACGTGAGAAATGTTATTTGAATTTAGCAGCCAAACTAAAAGAACAGGAGATTTTTTACCAGTTTGACCATTTTAACCTTAAAGGACCACTATAGTGCCGGGCTGAAGGGGGAGGAAGGGGGTTAAACACTCACCTTTCTCCAGCGCCGGGCTCCCTCGGCGCTGGGGACTCTCCTCCTCCTCCTTTGGCAGTCATCGGCTGAATGCGCATGCGCAGCAAGAGCCGCGCGTGCATTCAGCCAGTTCATAGGAAAGCATTGCTTTTCCTATGGACACTGGCGTCTTCTCACTGTGAAAATCACAGTGAGAAGCGCGGAAGCGCCTCTAGCGGCTGTCAATGAGACAGCCACTCGAGGCTGGATTAACCCATATAAAACTGCTATGTTTACAGCAGAAAGGGTTAAACCTAGATGGACCTGGCACCCAGACCACTTCATTAAGCCTATAGTGGTCCTTTAACCCCTTAAGGACCAAACTTTTGGAATAAAAGGGAATCATGACGTGTCACACACGTCATGTGTCCTTAAGGGGTTAAATTTGAAATTGACTTTGAATTCTCACTTTGGATAAAAGCTCTGTCAGATTTATATACTAAAGGAAGCAATTAAGGCAAATTAAAAGCGAATTTCACATTTAAGGCCAGAGTAGTTGCATGGAAAGCACAGCTGACTATTTTCTCCGTTTTACTACTTTGACCTTAAATTTAAAATTCACTTTGCGTTTACCCTGAATTTTTACTTCAGTAAATAACCCTGTCCATGTCTTATACGTGCTAAAACGAGGTTGTGCATTCTACCTGTTTTCATCTGTTTCTTTAAAAGCACCATTAAATGAAAAGTGTCAGTGATGGGAGTTGTAGTGCAATTATTACGTTGCATATATGGCAGGGCCATGGTGGTTTTAGTTATTGTCTGTTTGGGATGCATTTGCTTTTGTGTGAAATAAACTTGGCAGCTTTTTTTTCACATTCCCTGGAAAACAAAATGTATTGAAATGTTCCCCACATACCTCTCAGCACCTGGTCACAATATATCTGTCGTCCTGCCTATCACACCATTCAGGAGTCTGTAACTGCAAGTCGGCATTTCAACTAACTGGACTGTCACGGTCTTTGTGCCGAAACCAGCTGTCCAAATGCCATAGTCTGCCATCAATATGCTGGCAGTGCCACCCTGATCCAGGATAGATTTGCGATTTTCTACATTGAATATTATTATTTGTTGGACCTTGCAAAACCATGTGTGCTAAATAAAAAGATAAAAAATGTAAAGAATATTCAAATGGAATAAAAAAATACAAACTATAGAAATAACGGAGCAAAATAGTGTTCTCTTTTTCTAAATTCCCCTATTCGGACCAAAAATTTGCAATTGATCTGCCTATCCCCGCAACCTCCAGTTTAAGGAATAAATACTATTCTGGGTTATTCACTAAACAGTGAGCTGTCAGGAAGTCACCTGAGAATTTCACATTTTAGGCCAAAATAGTACAATATTCTCATTAATGTTGGTTTCAATCTCCATTCCTGGCATTTCACAGCTTAGTAAATATGGTGTTTAGCACCACCACAGCATTACAAATCACTGACTTGCCCAAATCACTCTCTAGAGGAGACAATCTGAGCTGCTACGAAGGAAGAATAATCCCAATATTGTACAATACTGCCTTCCAAGCTGCCCAATTCAGTGGAGAATGTTTTTTTAAGGATCTAAAAGCTGCGATTTAATGTCATTGTATAGGATTCGAGTTTGTTTTTCTTGAAACCTCTAGGGGAACAGTTCGAAAGACTCAGACGGATTAACATCCCGACATGGTACAATGTTTCATTGTGAGCTGGGATGTGATGTATTATATAAGCAAGCGTTCTATTGTTTGACCCAACGAAGGAGAATAGCGAGCAGGGCTAGCCCTTTCCAACACAGTCGTACACAATGAGACGTTTTCTGGAAACCTGCGCACACATTTATCGAGCATAAACCCCATCGCCTGTTTTCCTGTTAACCCAGCGAGTTACCCATTGTACTGGCACCTAACTGGCAAAACCCAAACTGTATAAAATCGTAGGAAGCATTGGCTGCGTAGTAAACCTCCTAATCAATTATCTTGCTGTTTGCAATACTTGCTTTGTGTGTGCCCCAAGATGACGCGCCCCTTTCCGGATGATGCTTTGAATCCCTGACGTGCCCCCACTCCCAGATTCTGTGCATGCCAATGTCGAGGAGAGTGAATATACATATCAGCATTTAGACTGTAAAATATTTGCCTACTGTTACCTTATGTTAAACATGTTTTGCTAGAATTGTTTGATTTGTTTTACCGGTTGTACAGCACTAAAGAATATGTTGGCGCTATATAAATAATTATAATTAAATGTATCGGTATACTCATCAATAATTCTCTATGAATACACAGCACAAAGATATCTTTTTATGTAATTATACCTCAATTAACCCTTTAAGGACCAAACTTCTGGAATAAAAGGGAATCATGACATGTCACACATGTCATGTGTCCGTAAGGGGTTAAAGCTCTGATTGGCTGATGGTAATATGGGTTGCGTGTCCAAACAGCCCAAAAAAGTGAGATTACTGTGCGTGCACTGTGCATTCTAACCCATGGGTGCTTGTTTAATAATGTATTATTGCATCAGTCTGACACAATAAACCTTACTTATGTAATTTTAACCCACTCTAGTCTGCACGCCTGTTTGAGTGGGGATGCTCTGTTGCCAACTTGTTTTATTTTTACCTGTTCCTTGTATGTTCTGGTCACCTATAGTACAACGCCATGGACTATGTTGGCACTTTATAAATAATAATAATAATAATAATGGTACAACATCAAGAGGAAAGATTGTCTTGTGGGAATTGAAACATTAAGGCAAAATTAAACAGACTGTGACTGTAGCCGATTTAGGCAAAATTTCAAATCAACTTCTTTTGCCGAAATGTTGCAGTGCAGGGACTATAAAGCTTTCTACAGAAAAAAAAAAATCATGTCTTAATTTTACTTTACGTTGAACAAAATTGTGCATTAAAGTCACAGCAACAAATATATCCAAGAAATAATGCACATTTGTTACATTTACGACAGAATTCTTATGTAACTGAGAAGCAAAATCAGTTCTCTATTTCAAGCCTGCTGCAGCACCTGTTTTTTAATGTTATTTTACATGTATGAGATAATGTCAATTTTGTTACAAGAATAAACATTTTTTGATGATTTCTGAGTGTATTGGTTGAGTCTTTGTGGGTAAACTGATGACCTGCACACAGGAAATAATCCGTGGGCTGTTGAGACCTTTGAGATCAGAGAAAATATTTTAAGTAACTTGGCCGATGATCAGTCCTGCAATGCTTTAGTCGTTTAGAGACATAATGTGGCAGATAATTAACATTGGTTATAAACCAAGTAATTAATTTGATATGAGAGAGAGAGCGAGCAAGAGCGAGAGCGAGAGAGCGAGAGAGAGACATTTATTTACTGATCTCAGAATTATAGTGGAGTGAGAACCGAACTGCAAAATCTATTCTAAAGTAACCAAGCTGGGACCGTACCTGAGAAGTTCAAATTAACTGTACCAGATACTGTTGGAGTTGATTCTACCTTTAAGCAGCCGTTTCAGGGACACAATTATCTAGCAGACTTCCACTAGAACAGGGGTAGGCAACCTTTGGCATTCCACATGTTATGGACTACATCTCCCATAATGTCCTTGCAGTCATAATGCTGACAAAGCCTCAGGGGAGATGTAGTCCCCATTTCCTACCCCTACACTAGAAGATACAAGATAAACATTCAGAATTATTATTGGCTCTTTTATATCGCCAACTTATTCAGCGCTTTACAATTTTAAAAAGGGGATTTAACAAACTATTATCAATGTTGACAGGGAGAACGGGTTACAGAGGACAGTAGTCCAACAGGCTTGCAATCTAAGCAAGTGCAGCTAAGTGTTATTACAACCCCAAATTGTATTTGATTGTAACCCCTACAACCTAGAGCCATTGCTGTACTTCCTTGTGCTCTGCAGTTAGGGCTAATTTCAAACGAAGGGTGGCATTGAGGCTCAGTCCAAACGCTAGTAAGAAATGATTGGTTAAAAGGACACTTTAAGAGATCTCTATGAACCTATAGCTTTTTTTTTTTAAAATAATCAAGGTGCAAGAGGTTTTTGGCTCCCATCCTTCTAATTGTTGTCATATTGTTTCTAAGTGGTTTTACAAAAATCACACTAGCCCAGCCCCTCGGCTGCCACGATGTTGCAGAAGTTTTCCTTTTACTTTATCATTCTAAAAAATCCTAAACTTCCCCCCGTCCAAAATCTGGAGAGACTGCATCCAAATACGATTTGCACCATAACCACTACAATAAGCCGTGATGACAAGTTTTTAAAGCTCCAATAATTTTCTAACATTGTCCCTATATGTAAAGTATTTAGAATGTTCATATTATCAATGGTTAAGATGGCAATATATTAATTAGTGAAATACAATGCATGATTATTTTCCCTTTAAAATAAAAGTTACGGATAGGTTCAGCTTTTTTATTTTGCGCCCCAGGCTACTCTTGTATAACATCACTTTGTATGTTTGCCAGCAGAGTATTGAGTTTAGCATGTGTTTTGTTTTTTTTGGTTATGTTTAGATTGAAACGAGAGTTCTCTGGCACAATCTGAGCTAGTACACATTTATATCCTAAATTCAGAGCTTGTTTGAGTGGATATTGAATTTAATGTGTCAGATTGTATTACATGCTCCTGTGACTTCGCATGTGGTTTCCAATTAACAAATAAAGTTCAATATTAAGGTTCAGAAATTGGATTGTGGGTAGTCCATACACAGTCCGTGCTCAGTTTTGATAAAATAAATATCTAGAACCAGCATGTGAAACTCGCGCCCCACAATGAATATCTTTGCGGCCCAGCGAGCCATGAGTTTGCCATGCTTACTAAGGCAGAGTAGGCACCTGCTCTCCCCACATTGCAGGTGCCTACTCTGCTAAAATTTACCCGGCCGGGGTAGGGGGAAGACGCTAGCAGTAACGAGGGAGCTCAGTCTTCCAGCTCCTCACACGCACCCTCTGTAATGAAGCCGGGTGCCGGAATAGGACGTCATTCTGGCCCGGCATCACTGAACTGCGTGCGTGAGGGAGCAGTGAGGAGCAGGAAGACTGAGCTCCTGAGAGAAGATCCCCACTGGACCCCTGGGAGATGCCCCACACTAGCTCCCAAAAGGTAGGGAACAATAAATAAAATGTGAGTGTGCAAGAATGGTGTAAATATGTGTGTGTGTTTGTGTCTGTCTGTCAGAGATTGTGTGTGTGTGTTTTTATTTTGTTCTTAATGTTAACACTTCAGATTACAATTCATTATAACTCAGTGTATAAAACCCCTATGCATGCTTAATGTGCTTTTCTGGCCCACTAGCACATATTTACCATATCTGTACTGACTGAAATTTAGGCCCTAAATTCATATCCTGCCTAAGAGTTAATGCAGCAGTGATTTCCCAGCAGACAGCTCTCTATCTTTCATTTACCTTTTCTCCATCTTGGTTCCCCCTAGGATATAATTAACATCTACATTTTAATTAGTATTTTGTAACTATACCCTAGCAGGAGGCTAACCGGCAGTGCCCAGGGAAGGACTGAGGGCGGCCCTGGAATGAAACACCAAAAAAATATCACAGTACAAAGGCACTCGCTTTTGGCGATCATTCCGCTGCTGTAACGCAAAAAGATTAACTCTATGACCGCCAGAGCGGCAAAGCAAACGTTCCAAGTACGGCACCTCATACATGTAGGTCAGACATAGAGCAGCAGAGATTACTCTCCAGATGTTGTGGACCACAACTCCCATCATGCTTCGCTGACCGTCTTTAAAGCACATCAGAAAATGTTTCAATGTAGATAACACGTCTAGGTAACGTATTATTATTGCCATTTATATAGCGCCAACAGATTCTGTAGCGCTTTACAATATTATGAGAGGGGGGGATGTAACTATAAATAGGACAATTACAAGAAAACTTACAGGAACGATAGGTTGAAGAGGGCCCTGTTCAAACGAGCTTACAGTATATAGGAGGTGGGGTATAAGACACATTAGGACAGGAAATATCAGTGTTAGCACTGCAGATAATGAGTGAGCAATACATTTTGCTGAATTCGCAGGCTGAGCCAACGTGAGAATGCAGTCCACAAGAACTGGAGTCCCGGCCCGGGGTTGGCCATTGCAGCTCTAAACCTGTAACGTAGACGTAGTTCTCCCATTAATACGTTTTAGCGGAGATTCAGACTAATGGAGACGTACTGCTCGCTGTAATCGTTTTTAGTATAAACATGCGCTGTATCAGTGTGACAGCACCAGCAAACGCCTGCAACAAATTTGAAAGGTCAGCGTCCAAGCTGTGAATGATGGAAGCGGACAGATAAATCTTTATCAGGCAGAACCATGCCTCCTTCAATGACCAGACACATGACAGCTCTGTGTAAGAGGCTTTCTCACAGGCAGTTCCCCTTCCCCCACGTGTATCTCCTGCAGCACATTGAGTGTGATCATGCATTGCAACATTAACACAACTCAAGACTCACAGACATTCTACTATATGAAGAGCTATATTTACAGCGTCAGGCAATATTCTAATTCTAGTACAGGGACAGCTTAACTTGGCACCTCAGATATTTGTCAATAAAGGTTTAATGATGCTCAGCTATTAATTATATAATTATTTTACATTTAATTGCTTTGCATATATTTTTAATAAATACATTTGTCTACTCATGAAATGTCCCTGTAAAATGGTTCGACCGGTTTAAGAACATGTAGACACAAGATGACATCTAATGATTTATGTCAAGCTGTTTTTAGACAAGATTTTGATGAGATTCATCTAAAATGTTTACAAACGTTTTATCTTCCCCATCAAACAGTAATTCGTGTGTCATGAGGTTTCCAGCAATTGTTGATTTATTTTGTTTACTGTAACCTTGTGACAATTTGTTTCTAAAATTGAAAAGACAACATTCAGGGGGAAAATTGAATGGGGAGCTGGACGGTTTACAACACGTATAGTACAAGATCTGTGTGCTTTACAAAACAAATCAATGTATTCAGCAATTATGTGTGTAACATGAAAGACAGGAAGATTGAGGAGCCACTGAAGTGTTTATTAAGGGAAAATAATGTCATCGATGGTTCTGAAGACTTCAATAAACCACGTCACCACAAATTACTCCAGAATTAGTTTCCCAGAATACATAATTTATGTTTCGCTGTTACACATATTTTAAATACATTCATGCATATTTTATATTGCATTATTTTTTTAGAATTTAGGACTAGAGTTATTTTAATCTTAATGGAGGCACAAGGAAATACACGCCACAGTCTGATCGAGATTGGTGGGATTTTAAATCCCACCCCAGCACCTGCTGTGTCTCGGTCTTCCCAGCTCCTCTCCCAGCATATCTGTAGAGCTGGTAAATCAACAGTGACAGATGCAAACACTGCTCCAGGGAGTGTCACTCCCACTAATCTCCGGGAATGAAATGAGGAGCAACTGAACTGCTTGGAGTCAGTCATACCTTGGATTACGAGTTACAATGTCATCTACAGTGTACTACAGGACATAAAGGGACACTATAGGCACCAAAAGAACTTTAGCTTAATGTAGCAGTTTTTGTGTATAGATCAAACCCTTGCAGTCTCATTACTCAATTCTCTGCCATTTAGTGAATCACTTATGTTTCTGTTTATGCAGCCCTAGCCACACCTCCCTTGGCTGTGACGGACACTGCCTGCATTTACAAAAAAATGGTTTGATTTCAATTACATGTAACTTGTAATTTTAGAACTTTGTTTTTCCTGCTCTGTAAATTTACCTTTAATATACATACATACATAAAGGAGGCTCCTGCAGGATCTAACCAACTATTAAAAGAGCAGGAGATAAAAAATTCAAAATTAAACAGAATGTACGATAAATGAAGTGTAAACATTAGATAATTCTTTTCAGGAAGTATTTAGGAAGGCTGTGTATGTCAGGGAGGTGTGACTAGGGCTGTATAAACAAAGTAATTTAACTCTTAAATGGCAAAGAATTGAGCAGTGAGACTGCATGGACTCCTCAAGGTCAACTCAGCCTTTCATTCTTCCCATGTGAATTAAAAAAGAACCATTGAACTGGGTAATATTTACATCTACACCTCCGGTTGTACTTGAAAACTACCAACAAGTGAAATACCTTAATATTATTATGGATATTATGATGTGCATACACACACACACGCACACATGCTTGGACTTGTCCTTGTGTCAGAGAGGCAATGCTAGTAAACGTTTGATTGCTCTGGGGTTAAAGTTCAAATTCTTTTTAGTAAGCACTCGATAGGTCGTTTTCTAACCATGGCCCGCTGCTTTGTATCCAAGCACTTCCACTGCTTATAAGAGAGGCACAGCTTGCACACTCACAAAAGTTTAATCTTGAAAAATAATTAAACTTCCTGTGTCATTAGTGGCTGGCAATACCTGTAGATTTTCCAGGACTGCGATTGTGTTGCTGGTCATGGGTTTTATTTAAAGGGGAGCCGTCACCCCAGTATCAATCAGTACAGCAAACACTGTACACAAGTTTTAAACACACTGACAAAAGTTGCAGTTTAGCTTTTGGGGAGACCAATCAGGAGAGGGTTACAGTAATCCATGCGGGAAATTACTAGAGCATGGACAAGCTTCTTTGTAGCATCTTGTTTAAGAAAGGGGCGGATGCGGGCTATGTTTTTAAGTTGGAACCTATAGGATTTGGCAACAAACTGGATGTGAGGCTCAAAGGTGAGACCAGAGTCAAGAATGACGCCATATTATATTATATATATATTTTTTTTTTTTCTGTGCACAAGTGTACACAAAATATTTATGTAAAGCTTAGACTCTTGTTATAAAAACCCAAAGGAAAACACTTCAGAGGCGTTCTGTGACTGCAACACAGGTTAGTTCCTTCTAAAGGCTACGATCAAATATTGTGGTTTTAGAGATCTTTCCTAGCTTCTCATTGAAAAAAAAAAATTTAATAATCTTGTATCCTCGTCTCTTGGGGAAAAAGAAATACTGTTTATTTTCATTGGCATTCACACTGTACTAATCTTTGTGGCCCTTATTGTTTTGCAACTTCTGGTAAAGATGATCTCATTGCAAATAATCCTAAAATAACAAGGAGATTAATTAAAGGAGATTAGGATTTCCATCATGTTTCCAGAACCCTTAATGAAGTCACAGTAGCCCTAAGATACCGGTAGCAATGAGCAAATATTACACTCCCATGTCCCGTAATGACCTGCCATCTCTGGTATAATAGAGCATTATATAATAAGGGAGAAAGCTTATTGATTGAAGGATGTAAATGGGGGTATTCCTAATCGATTGAGAACGTTTATTAGCTCATTAACTATCAACTTCGTGTTGATGATTTCCAAGCAGAACCCCTTCCCCAAACCATGAATAAATAATCAATACCCCACGCCCCACCACGCTTTGTGATGCTGCGCCTGTGCTGGTCCTCATTTGATCAAGAAATGAGTTTCCCTGTAAGAGCTCTGGTCAATCAAAGCAAGATCAGCCACAAAAGGTGATAAACCAGACCTATTAGCGCAGATCCCAGTTTATTGAAGGGCAAGGTTTGAATACAAACATTTCGGGTGACGGACCTTTTTTCAATGTACTATGCGCTCGAGCCTGGCCAGTCTGTCTCACTAACAGAGAGATGGGATTATGTGACTTCACATTCCCTCCCACTGCGCAATGTACACAGCTCTATGATTACAGCCAGAAAGGAGAGGGAATGGGGAGGCAGACAAGATCTTATATACAATGTCTTTTAAAATATAAATACCTGGTTTCAGCCATTATTATTCACCTCTGGAAATACGGTTTGTATTCAGTTGCTATATTGGGATATTGTGTTCCTATAAATACTTCACACATATCCATTGATATGACCCATGGTATAGGATCTAATGAGTAGATTTCATTTTTGGCTCTCCTACAAAGGTCTTTATACAAAAAAACTTTTTTATTTTCCTATGTTTGTGTGCCAGCTACGCACACCGACCATAATCACAGCAAAGCACCTTTGTTTTCCCAGGTTGGTACAACTTGGCACAGCCCTTCCACAATGTATTTATTTTAGAGCGATTAATCTTGTAAATGTGTGCAAATAAAGTAATTCTATCAGAACTCTGATTAGGAAATTCTATTTTGAGAATTGAACAGTTGGTTACAAAAGGTAAATAAACAGCAATCCAGTCATTATTCTAAGTCAAATATACTGACAACTCAGCTGATGTCAATGAAAATTCATAATCAATGTATATATATATGTACACACACACATATAGACATACACATACGTTTATTTTTTTTAATATTCTTTCTAAAAACCACAAAAACAAATTCCCTTCTTCCTCGCCAAAAAAAATATCCCAAAACAACAAAAATATTCTAAAACAAGTTCACTGCCACTTTAACCCCTTAAGGACCAAACTTCTGGAATAAAAGGGAATCATGACATGTCACACATGTCATGTGTCCTTAAGGGGTTAAACACCTGGAACCTATTTAAAGGGACACTATAGTCACCCAGACCACTTCAGCTCAATGAAGTGGTGTGGGTGCCAGGTCCCTCAAGTTTTAACCCTTCAGATGCAAACATAGCAGTGTCTGAGAAACTGCTAGGTTTACATTTGGGGTTAAGCCCGCCTCTAGTGGCTGTCTTCTGGCATGCTGGAGGCATATTATGCCTCAATCGCGCAGAGCGTTACATAGTTACATAGCTGAAAAGAGACTTGCGTCCATCAAGTTCAGCCTTCCTCACATATACCAGTTTGAAGCACAATTTTTCAACAAGCTAGGAAATAAATTCCTTCTTGACCCCAGAATGGCAGTCAGATTTATCCTTGGATCAAGCAGTTATTACCCTACATTGAAAGATTATATCCTTGAAAATTCTGTTTTTGCAAGTATGCAGCCAGTAGTTGCTTCCTATTAACAGCTTGAATGAGCGCGCAGCACTTGGCGCGCATGCGCATTCGGCTCCACTGACGTCGGCAGAAGGAGCTGACGTTGGCGAGGGAGCCCGGCGCTGGATTAAGGTAAGTGGCTGAAGGGGTTTTAACCATGCGTGCCAGGTGAGCCTCTAGGGGTTTTAATCCCTTCAGCGCCACGCGAGGAGGACCCTGAGGGTGCCCACACCCTCAGGGCACTATAGTGTCAGGAAAACCGCTATGTTTTCCTGACACTATAGTGATCCTTTAAGAAAAAAGACAATGTAAATGAAAACAAAACAAACAAATAGTAAAAATGGTGAAGGCGGAAACAGTTTGGCTGTATTACAGGATTTAAGGCCACCTTTGCTCCCAGCTGCCCTGATAATGACTGGGTTGTTTCAGACAGGAAAAACATGTCATTTAGCCCAGCTGCGACCGAAGGATTGCGTTCCCTGTTATATAACAATAGCAACAGGTTCACAGCGTTCTAGAAACACTGACTTTCACAACAGTCACTTACCCGTTTGGCCAACTCATATCTTTATATACAATCTCAAAACGATAAAATAAATGGCCAATGAAAACGGTCACTGTGCCTCTCTCTGGGGTATAACAAACATCTAATAAGCTTTTTAACTGATTTAGGACCAGCAGGAGGTCCGTACTGCTACGATACCAAGGAATTTGCCAAACCCTGGTATTTCCATTGTTAAAGGAACATTACAGTCACCCACTCGTGTTAGAAGCAACGTGTAGGTTTAGGTTACATTACTGTTGACATTTTAAGAATCTGCATTACACAAAATGCCATCAGATTTCTTAGAAATACCCATAATATGGGTAAACGACCATTTTTATGTTAATCACAACCACTGTGAGAGTACAATTATTACCATTATCTTATTAAAACCTGCACATATTATCTGAAATATTTCCAGAGCTCCTGAGCTGCTATTCATCACCGCACATTGTAAACTTTAACCCCTTAAGGACACGACATGTGTGACATGTCATGATTCCCTTTTATTCCAGAAGTTTGGTCCTTAAGGGGTTCTATAGTCAGCTTAATTTATAGTATACAGCTTAAAGGGACACTTCAGGCACCCAGACCACTTCTGCCCATTGGAGTGGTCTGGGTGCCAACTCCCACCACCCTAAACCCTGCAAGTGTAATTATTGCAGGTTTTATAAACTGCAATAATTACCTTGCAGGGTAAAGTCCTCCTCTAGTGGCTGTCTATCAGACAGCCACTAGAGGGACTTCCGGCTTCTTAGAACACGAAAAGTGTTTTAAACGACGCTGGACGTCCTCACGCTATGCATGAGGACCTACAGCGTCGCCGAAATCCCCATAGGAAAGCATTGAATAATGCTTTCCTATGGGGAGGTCTAATGCGCGCGTGGCCATTTCAGCACATGCGCATTAGGTCTCCCCCGCATGCTGACGTCGGCGGGGGAGGAGCATCGGCGGTGGATTCAGGTAAGTCACTAAGGGGTTTTAACTGTTTTTTAAATGTTTTCCTGGCACTGGAGAGTCCCTTTAATGTATTTGTTCTGGTGAGCATAATCATTCCTTTCAGTATTTTCATTGGCATTCACACTGTAGAGAAAATGCAGTGTTTACATTACAGTCTAGAGATACCTCCACTGGCCACTCATCAGATGGTTGCTAAAGGTGCTTCCTGGGTCAGTGCTGCACAGTGTGACTGCCATTCAGTGTCTCCACCCTCAGCATGCAGACACTGTAGCCCCATGTAGCCAAAGCGCAGCTTAAGCGGAACAGGGCCTTGACAGGGGTTAGGAGGCGGGCCCAGGAGGAACAGACAGGACAGGTGGGTTATGGGATATGTGGGTTTGGCTATTTAAGGGAGGAGCCATTTTGTAAGGTTCACTTCTAATTTCCTACCCGGTTCAGTTTGTGTGCATCCCGGTGCTCTCTATACTTTCTGGGTAGGGTTTCTCTTTTGTCTCCTCTGCAGGGCCATGGATATCGTGGAGAAGCTTCTGGAGGGGATCAGGACAGCGGCGCGGCAACAAGGAGCGGATTGGGTGCAGGCCCAGCTGGGCCCGGTCCTTGCTGCGGCGGCAGGACAGGAGGCCGGAGACTCACGCCCGGCGAGGGCCAGGAGGCCCCCGAGGCGTTTGAGCCCGGGAGGAGAACCGGAGGTCGGTGGCACGGGAGTGCAGGAGACAGCCAGTGGAAGTCGTAGCAGGCCCAGGAGCTGCCTGGTTGAGGCTCTGCCTCCCAGTGTGCGGCCGGGGCTTCGGCGTGGTGAGTCGAGACGGGCGGCTGCCCTGGACATCGATGCACCAACCCCTAACACGGATGGGGCCGTGCGCGGAGCAGGATCCAAGATGGCGGCCGGACGGCCTAGTGCGGGGCCTGGCGGGGCGGGGTCTCGGCCCAGGAGGGCACCCCCATCGGTCTTGGCGGTGGACTGCAGCACGCGGACTGGGACGGTCCACGACGGGCCCAACGTACAGCAGGCAAGTGCAGGGGCCCCTTCCGGGGGTCCCCTTGGCGTGGTGGGCAGGCGGGGAGTGAGGCCCGATTCCAGGGAGCGGGCGGACGGGGGGGCGGGTAGGCGAGCGGCCCAAGGGGAGCAGGGGTCGGGCGGAAGGCCCCTGGGGGGGGTGCGGGATGCTGCGAAGGGGTCCCGCGGAGTGCAGACTGGGCGGGCTTCCGTGGGAGAGGATGGGGGGTCCCTCGGTAGTTCTCTTGCGGGGCGGAAGGTAGTGCCTGCGGGTTCGATGGATGTTAGGAGGGTGGTAGAGGGTAAGGGGAAAGGAAAGGCTCCGAGGTCCGGTCGGTCGGGGATAACTGTCTCGGGGAGCGGGGTGTCACCATCCGCGTCCGTGGAGGGCCCCGGGGGAGGTGCCCCTGGTCCGGGTTCCGTAGGTGTAGTGGTAGGTCGGGCTGCAGCGGGGTTGGGGCGCGGGGCGGGAAGCGGGGAGGGTGGGCCTAGTTCGGAGTCGGGTAGTGCTAGCCCCTCGCCGGTTAGGGCCCCCAGGACACGCAGACGGAGGCCCCGGCGCAGGCGCGCAATGTCAGGGAGTTCTGCAGGGTCCGGGTCCCCCAGGTTGCCTCAACGGGGGTTGGCATCCAAAGGCGATGGTAGGAGTCGTAGTCCACGTGGCAGGGCTCTCAGGGCCTTTGGGGCGCGACGGCGGGAGGATACCCGGCGGGAGGCTTTGGCGGTTAGCAGGCGCTCCCCGGTTCGGGACGGGAAGGTGGTGGGGGAACAGTACGCCTTGCCCAGGACTTCTTCTCCTCTTTCCAGGTCCCGGAGTCGCTCCTCATCTGAATTTTCCAGGCACCGGGTGGGATCCCTGGTTGGCGGGACATCGGCGGATGGCGTTCATCCTGGACGAGCAGTGACGGACTGCGCAGCCCCGGGTGTCATCGGCCCCAGGGGCTTGGCCGGTGAGTCTATTGAATCGCTACAGTCCAGTGCACTAGTACAAACACTGCAGTCACTACTCCACTCACTGGGGGCGGGGGGTGGCACACAAGGTAGCGTAGGGCAGGTGTGGACGCAAGGGGGAGGGGAGGCGGGGCCCGGTCTAGGGACCCCGGCGGCAGTTGCGGGCGGGGAAGCTGTGTCGGCTTCCAGCGTGGGCGAGGCGGGAAGCGAACGGGCGGAGTTGACGGGGGGGGTGACGGAAGCAGCGAGGCAACATGCGTATGTGTCCTTCGCGGGCCCGCTGGGGGTGCACCTCAAGCAGGAGGTGAAAGATAAAATCTGGAAGGGGGAATTTTGCGAGATCTTCTCGCTTCTTCCCTTGGAGGACTTTCTTGACCTCAAGGAGGAGGACAAAAAGGACGAAAAGAAAGAGGAGGAGGAGAAACGGCGGAGGTATCGCAAGATACCGAAGTCTTTTGGTAACTGGCTAAGGGCATTCTGTATCCTAGCCAGCGTGATCGGGGAAAAATCGCCGGGCTCCTGCTCGTCCCTGTTTTGCTACTTGGACGGCATATGGGAGGCATACCGCACCTATGGCGGATTGGCATGGTGGCGGTATGATGAGCAGTTCCGGCAGCGGCTGGCGGCGAATCCGGGCATGCGGTGGGACCAGATGGACCTGCCTCTCTGGATGAAGCTCATGATGGCGCAGAAGGCGCAGCCCTTTCAGCACGCGGCTGGCGCTAAGGGTCAGTCCTCCTCGTCGGCCGCCTCGCAGAAGGGCTTATGCTGGCTCTTTAATGAGGGCCAGTGCAAGTGGGGCGCAGCCTGCCGCTTCAAGCACGAGTGCTCGGGCTGCGGTGGGGCTCATGGGCTCCAACGTTGTTTCAAGAAAGGGAAGTCCGGGGGGACGGGAGCCTCTGCCGCGGTTGGCGGCGGAGGGTCTCCCACTACCTCGGGGGCTAACCCCAGTGAAATTAGACGCGATGGAGCCCTGGCTAAACCGCTACGGTAACAGGGCAGACGCGGAGCTGCTTAGAGCGGGGTTTGGGCAAGGGTTTGTCATTCCGTTTCGGGAGAGGGGTGGCACTGCTTGCCCTCATAATCTCAAGTCCGTGGTGGAGTTCCCAGAGGTGGTTCGGGAGAAGTTGGACAAGGAGGTGCGGTTGGGTAGGATGGCGGGGCCTTTTGTGGCCCCGCCACTGGAGGGCCTTCGGGTCTCTCCCCTCGGGGTGGTCCCCAAGAAAGAAACAGGGAAGTTTCGGCTCATTCACCATCTTTCCTATCCTAAAGGGGAGTCGGTGAACGACGACATTGACAGGGACCTATGCTCGGTCTCTTACGCATCATTTGACCAGGCGGTCGAGCTGGTGAAGAGAGCCGGGCGTGGTGCGTTGATGGCCAAGGTGGACATCGAGGCTGCTTTTAGGTTGCTTCCGGTGCACCCGGCGTGTCACCACCTGTTAGGGTGCTTCTTTGAGGGGGGCTACTTTGTGGATTTGTGCCTTCCCATGGGGTGCTCCATTTCGTGCTCTTACTTTGAGAAGTTTAGTTCATTTCTCGAGTGGGTGGTGCGGACGGAAGCGGGAGATAAAGCGGTGGTGCACTATCTGGATGATTTCCTGTGTGTGGGGCCGGCCGGATCTCCCGCGTGCCAGCACTTGTTAGGTACCATTCAATGGGTGGCGGGCTGCTTTGGGGTGCCGCTGGCGGCGGATAAAACTGAGGGCCCGACTGAGTGCCTTAGTTTCCTGGGTCTGGAGATAGATTCAGTGCGGGGGGAATGTCGGCTGCCGCTGGCAAAGCTGGAAGGTTTGCGCGGCGTGGTGGCAGAGGTGCGTCGGGCACGGAAAGTGACCCTGCGCCGACTGCAGTCATTGGTCGGAATGCTCAATTTCGCCTGTAGGGTGATACCCATGGGTAGGGTGTTTAGCCGCAGCTTATCGGCGGCTACCGCGGGGATTAGGTCCCCTCACCATTTCATCCGGGTATCTTCGTCCATGCGGGCGGACTTGGGGGTGTGGGATACCTTCCTCAGGGACTTTAACGGGACGGTGTTCTTTCGGCAAGGGGGCGTGTCGACAGCTGAGCTGGAGCTGTACACCGACGCGTCGGGTAGCGTGGGTTTTGGGGCCTACTTCAGCGGGAGCTGGTGTGCAGAAAAATGGCCGGAGGCATGGGGGCAGAGCCCCCTCATGCGTAACCTGGCGTTTCTGGAGCTGTTCCCACTGGTGGTGGCGCTGGCGCTGTGGGGGGACCGGTTGAGGGACAGGAAAGTGGTTTTCTTCTCGGACAACATGTCCGTGGTGCACGCGGTTAATAATCAGTCTGCAGCATCGAGGCCGGTGGTAACTCTGCTGCGGCGCTTTGTTTTGTTGTGCATGTCCCTGAATGTGGTTTTTCGTGCGCGCCATGTGCCTGGGTACTTGAACGAGGTGGCTGACGCTCTGTCTCGTTTTCAGTGGTCCCGGTTTCGAACGATGGCCCCGGAGGCCCAGGACAGGGGTCAGCCGTGCCCGATCGAGATGTGGCAGCTAGGAGCGTCCTGCTTGGCGGACTCGTGAAGGCTTCGCTGGCACCGGCCACATGGGCCGCATACAGTAAGGTCTGGAGTTCATGGGAACGTTCCTGGGGCGGGCTGGGCCGAGGGGTACGAGGGGAGCCGCCTCTGGATGCCTTCTTGTGGTTTACCTTTCAATTACTGGCGGGGGGCGCCTCCCCGGCGGTGATTGACAGGAATATGGCTGCAATGGCGTTCTGGTTCAAGCTCCATGGTGGAGCGGATCTTACCAAGGCGTTTATTGTCCGGCAAGCACTCAAAGGGTATCGGAGGGCTCGGAGGGCCCCCGACGCTAGGCGCCCGGTGTCGGTGCATGTGCTGGGAGGGCTTGTTCAGGCGCTGCCCTCCATTTGTTTCAATGCATTTGAGGTGTCGCTATTCCGTGTGGCATTTCTTTTGGCTTTCTTTGGGGCGTTCCGCGTCGGGGAGTTGGTGAGCAACACCCGGGCGGCCACGGGGGGCCTACAGGTGTCTGGGGTACGTATACTGGATGGGAAGCTGGTGGTACACTTGGCTAGGTCCAAGACGGATGTGGAAGGTAAGGGCCGGGACGTTACGCTGGGGGCCCTGCCGGGCTCGGCATTGTGCCCAGTAGCTGCGGTGTCGGAGTATTTGGGTCAGAGGCCCGCGGTTGGCGGGTCCCTGTTGGTCCATGCGGATGGCTCGTCGCTCTCTCGCTTCCAATTTCAGAAAGTTTTCAGTCTGGGTCTGGGTCGGATGGGACTGGATGCCGGCACATACGGCACCCACTCCTTTCGTATTGGGGCGGCCACGGAGGCCACACGTCTAGGTTTGGGGGATGAGGTAGTCAAGCGGATTGGGAGATGGGAATCTGTTAGGTTCCGCTCATATGTACGCTTGGGTTTGTTGGAACACTAAGGGACATTGGGGCGGCCTGGGGGGTACGGGTGGTTTTATCCTGTGTTTTCTTTCTTCCCCAGGCCGGGTCGCTTGGATCGTGGGTCATTCCTTCATTTTCTGGGCCGGACGGAGGGCTGCAGCTCGAGCTCAAGGCCAGCAGCTGGGCTTTCCGGAGGACCAGCTCGTAGTGCGCTGGTGGGGGTATCGGGGCTTCTGCTGGGGGGACGTCTGCAGGGCAATATTTGGTATGGTCGCAGGCGGGGCGCGGCCGGATATGCTAGTTTTACATGCAGGCGGTAATGACCTGGGCCTCACCCCGCAGCGGAGGCTGGTAAAATGGATGAAGCAGGATCTTAACCGGTTGGTTGATCTGCTTCCCGGGGTGATGCTGGTATGGTCGGAGATTGTTCCGAGGCAGCGGTGGCGTTACGCTCGGGACCCGGTAGCCATTGATAGATGCAGGGGTAAGGTGAACAGCCTGATGGCAAGTTTTGTCAGGAAACTGGGGGGAGTGGTGGTAAGGCACCAGGAACTGGAGGAGGGGTTGGATGGGTATTACCGCTCGGACGGTGTACACCTTTCGGCAGTGGGTTACGACCTGCTGAACTTGGGTCTGCAGGAAGGGATGCGGAGGGCGTTCCTTCTTCGGGGTGGCGGAGCTCAGACAGCTTAAGGGGTCAAGGTCTGAGCTTGTGGCGGGATAGGGAGCTGAGAGAGAGGACATAGGCTCCCTATGAGGAACGTGAGGAACATGGAAAAAAGTGGAATTATGGTCAATGGTGGTTTCGAGTCCTGGAGGTGGCTCAGAACCTGGTGGGGCAGGGGTATCCGGGTATACCCCTGCCATGGTTACTTATGGTTGGCACTTGTTCGGTTCAAGTTGGCGAGGTTGGAAAATGTCGTTACATATTTGTATTTGTTATGTTGGGGGTCATTGCCCTCTATTAAAAAGAAGGATACGGATGAGAGGGGCGGAAGGTGGGGGCAATGACCCATGTTTATATGTTAACTTATTTAAAGCAATATTATCGTTATATATATTATAAATTATTTAATAAAGCTGTGGACAAATTTTCCCATATACCAGGTGTCAGTGTGTTATTGGGTTAGGTATGTGGGGGGTTTTTGTCCAAGGTTCCGCCAGCCCATATGGCGACTATACACCGGTCATGTAGCCCCATGTAGCCAAAGCGCAGCTTAAGCGGAACAGGGCCTTGACAGGGGTTAGGAGGCGGGCCCAGGAGGAACAGACAGGACAGGTGGGTTATGGGATATGTGGGTTTGGCTATTTAAGGGAGGAGCCATTTTGTAAGGTTCACTTCTAATTTCCTACCCGGTTCAGTTTGTCCCGCCCACCCTCCCTATATATTTATGTTTAGATATGGGTTTCCCGTTTTTTCACAGCGGCGGGATAGGGAGCTGAGAGAGAGGACATAGGCTCCCTATGAGGAACGTGAGGAACATGGAAAAAAGTGGAATTATGGTCAATGGTGGTTTCGAGTCCTGGAGGTGGCTCAGAACCTGGTGGGGCAGGGGTATCCGGGTATACCCCTGCCATGGTTACTTATGGTTGGCACTTGTTCGGTTCAAGTTGGCGAGGTTGGAAAATGTCGTTACATATTTGTATTTGTTATGTTGGGGGTCATTGCCCTCTATTAAAAAGAAGGATACGGATGAGAGGGGCGGAAGGTGGGGGCAATGACCCATGTTTATATGTTAACTTATTTAAAGCAATATTATCGTTATATATATTATAAATTATTTAATAAAGCTGTGGACAAATTTTCCCATATACCAGGTGTCAGTGTGTTATTGGGTTAGGTATGTGGGGGGTTTTTGTCCAAGGTTCCGCCAGCCCATATGGCGACTATACACCGGTCATGAACTTTCCTCGTAGAGATGCATTGATTCAATGATTGGCTAGGGTGGTATTTTACAGTACATGTGCAATAGCCTCCAAATTTGGAGATCTGAGCCAGGGCGGTGGGGACAGCCGTGAGGAGACCTGGTGGCGCTGAGATAAAGGTGAGTAGATCACCTTTGAACTGCAGGGAGAGTGGGGCCAGCCACCTATAGGCACTATTGGGGCTATAGTGTCAGCAGTATGTTTAAGTGTTCTAAAAGCCACATTTCTAAATGCAGCGCTACAGAATATGTTGGTTCTCTATACATTTTGATAATAATTTGGCAGTAACAGAAAGTAACATTTTTCCTCGCTATTATCCTTATAGTGATAGAAAATACGTTTCTTTTTGGGCAGTAATACCTAATTCGGTTTCAGTGCTAAAAAAATGCAACCTTTCCATAGATGAATCCTGTGACCAACCTACTACACGAAAGCCTCATTATTCCCCGAATAACCATTTTCCCTACATCCTCTTTCTCTAGAACATGCAGATTGATCATCAGATAAATCACATGATTTCTATTATTTGTCTATTCACAGTGACAACAAACCATTCAGCAACGGAGGACTACAAATGCATGAGTCTCAGTCAGCCCTTTAAGGTACATTACAGCAGCAGCACAGCTCATTTGCCTAATATGGCTTCTGTATTTTTCTCATGTCTGTGTGTCTGTATGTAGCTTCCATGTATGCTTGTCTGCACTGTGCCTTTTGGAAATTAAAGATGTGCATGCCATTCAGAATGTATTTTAAACATTAAAGGGGTGCTGTCACAAATTATTTAGCTGGTGTTATTACAGGGGGACTCGGCTACAAATGAAGGTGCCAGAATTAGACCTGGAGATTTTCAGGATCCCACTTGGGGCTCAAGCCCTGGTCGTCCCTCCCAAACAACACCCGTGTGTTAAGATCACAGCTCCCTGCACAGCCTCAGAAATCCCAGAAGTAGCGGCGCTCAAAAAGAATCACGTTAACTGGGTCTCAAAATGGAGACTGGTTCCAAAACTGAAACTACTTAAGATCTTAATATGAAATGAAGGATTCAGCAGCCAGTCTGAAGACAAGAAAAAAATATGTATTTACAATTCACATTTTTATAAAAATAGCAACTGAACTGTACAGTATATGAATCTTGTACATATTACGCCTGGAGGATTTCTTTGAACGACAGAATGTAAAGTACCGGAATTTTAACTTACTGAAAATTTAAAGAGACATTCCAAGCACCATAACAACTTGTGGCAAGGACATGGTGCAAGTTGGGGCATGCTGGTTCCCTGTCCGTATCTCGGTTTCCAAATATCTTTATGGCTTAAAGCCCAACTCAACATTACATATAAAAACAGGAAAAACAACCCCCACCCTCTCCCCCTCCAGCTATACATGCCCCAACTCCTCTGAATTGCTTCATCAAAGCTTTCTGAGAAGGGCTGGAGTGTATGCAGTCACCCATAAATGAATGTAAGAGTTCTAGAGGTTATCAGCAGGGAAAACGGTTTCATTCATTTTTCAGAGGTTTAAAACTGCCACCAGGTGCTACATATTCCATAAATCTCTGCTCAGATCCAGTTTGTGGGATCTGATTTCCTTGAACTATAAACCATGCAAAGGGCATACATGGCTTCAGTGTTTGGAGTGTCTCTTTAAGAGACACTCTTAAAAGAAAGACTTCAAGAAACCGGTCAGTTAGCATAGTCTTATTTCCTCAATCTAAATAAGGTGATTTCCACCCTCAAAAACCGTAACTGTGACAGTCGAAGCAAGAAGTGTCACACGGTCTGTGACTGTCTAGGACAGGGGTAGGCAACCTTCGGCTCTACAGATGTTTTGGACTACATCTCCCATAATGCTTTTACAGCCATATTGCTGGCAAAGCATCAAGGGAGATGTAGTCCACAACATCTGTAGAGCCGAAGGTTGCCTACCCCTGGTCTAGGAGCTCTCTCTGCCTGTCGAAAATCACAAACACCCACGTTGACCCCAATAAACACAGGGAGAAAGGATGGTGAACTCTGGCACTTCACGTTATTAAATTGAAAATCATGGGGCCAACTAAGCACCAAGGGAAATATAGTATCACATGGGTTAGCCATCACTGTGCAGTGTTACAGTATCCCAATTAATACCCTGTAAATCCCACCTGCTGTATTCTCAGTGGATATCCACAATGCATCATACAGGATCTGTATACAGACAAAATACAACCTTCTAAAAAAAAAGCACATCCTTAAATTGTTCACACACACACACAGCAAACTCCAGATGTGTTTCTGTGTCTGTCCTTCCTGGATTGCGTCTGCTAATCGATCGGTTCTCTTAGCATTAAGCGTTTCCTTTGAGGAAAAAGAAGTGACTTTACTGATTTCTCTCCAGCACTGTATTAATGCTATATTCTGCAGACCAGCACTTTTCAGTTACTGTCCATCAGAGTAAATAAGTTATTATGTTTCCAGAATGTTAAGGTTAATCACTGGTCACATAGTTAACAACTGGTCATAGTCCTTTGTCTAATGCACAGCACCGGACGACAGACAAGTGTAATTGAAATTGTCCTGCTAAAACCTAGTCTTTCAAAAATTGACACAGGAGAGATACAGGTGTGTGTGGGGAGAAATAGGGGGCTGTTATATTTATTTTATATATATATATATATATATATATATATATATATATATATTAGTTTTTAAGGGGCACTCTAAGCACCATAATAATTACAGTTCAGTGGTTATGCTGATAGTCTAAGGGTGCCGTTACGGATTTGCCGTCCAGGTTGGAGTGTAGCTTTCTCACTAACAACCTGGCTGAAATAAAGTAATTCACTGGGTGCTGCCAAAGTACTGTTTTCGTCAAACCACTCCTAGAGTTTGGAAGATACCCGGTACAGTGAGCTGTAAGGATGCAGTGAGTTTGGAAGACACCCGGTACAGTGAGCCGTAAGGATGCAGTGAGTTTGGAAGATACCCGGTACAGTGAGCCGTAAGGATGCAGTGAGTTTGGAAGATACCCGGTACAGTGAGCCGTGAGGATGCAGCGAGTTTGGAAGATACCCGGTACAGGGAGCCGTAAGGATGCAGTGAGTTTGGAAGATACCCGGTACAGTGAGCCGTAAGGATGCAGTGAGTTTGGAAGATACCCGGTACAGTGAGCCGTAAGGATGCAGTGAGTTTGGAAGATACCCGGTACAGTGAGCCGTGAGGATGCAGCGAGTTTGGAAGATACCCGGTACAGTGAGCCGTAAGGATGCAGTGAGTTTGGAAGATACCCGGTACAGGGAGCCGTGAGGATGCAGTGAGTTTGGAAGATACCCAGTACAGTGAGCTGTGAGGATGCAGCGAGTTTGGAAGATACCCGGTACAGTGAGCCGTGAGGATGCAGCGAGTTTGGAAGATACCCGGTACAGTGAGCTGTAAGGATGCAGTGAGTTTGGAAGACACCCGGTACAGTGAGTGGTAAGGGTGCAGTGAGTTTGGAAGATACCCGGTACAGTGAGCCGTAAGGATGCAGTGAGTTTGGAAGATACCCGGTACAGTGAGCCGTGAGGATGCAGTGAGTTTGGAAGATACCCGGTACAGTGAGCTGTAAGGATGCAGTGAGTTTGGAAGACACCCGGTACAGTGAGCCGTAAGGATGCAGTGAGTTTGGAAGATACCCGGTACAGTGAGCCGTAAGGATGCAGTGAGTTTGGAAGATACCCGGTACAGTGAGCCGTGAGGATGCAGCGAGTTTGGAAGATACCCGGTACAGGGAGCCGTAAGGATGCAGTGAGTTTGGAAGATACCCGGTACAGTGAGCCGTAAGGATGCAGTGAGTTTGGAAGATACCCGGTACAGTGAGCCGTAAGGATGCAGTGAGTTTGGAAGATACCCGGTACAGTGAGCCGTGAGGATGCAGCGAGTTTGGAAGATACCCGGTACAGTGAGCCGTAAGGATGCAGTGAGTTTGGAAGATACCCGGTACAGGGAGCCGTGAGGATGCAGCGAGTTTGGAAGATACCCGGTACAGTGAGCGGTAAGGATGCATTAAGTAGTTTTGTTGCTACATGGCTCCTTTAACTTCTATCTAATGTAACGTTCTGTGCACAAACTAAGCCAGTGTTTCAATGGATGTATTTGCATTTTCTATGAAACACACAACACACATTATATAAAAGTATTCAGGTAAAATTCCTCACTCGACTAAACGAAACGCAGAAAAGATACTCTATGATTTACCTTTACAATGTATACAAAGCAAAGTCACAAACTGTCAATCTAAAATCTTGAAATACAGGAACTAAATGGTCAGCAGCATTTCTACATGGATTGCAACATGCCGGCTAATCTTCCTGCCTGCAACACGCCAGCCAGTAGGAGAAACTGCCATGCTTCCAGTTTGCAATAAACCTCTCTGCAGTGTAGACTTTCTGTAAGGAAAAAAGTTAGTTTGAAGAAAACTCAAGAGGCAGCAATTGCCCAGCGCACCTGACTTGTAAAGACTACTCTTCGAGCTGCATTGGGAAGTTTGTGATTGGACAGCCACAGAAAGTCTGGCCTGCAAGCAGTATTTATACCAAAACAAATTTTGTGCAGATTTTTTGAGGCATATCTACTAAATGGTTCACATTAATTTTTTTCTCCATATTTCCTATGTAATGAAAAACCTTTCTTGAAAAACTAGCTGCAAATTTAAGGAATTTGCATCTTATTTATAATCACAATATGGCTCTTAGGACAACCTGTACTAGTTACAGAACAGTACATTCATTCTACGCTGTAACTCATTCACAAACATTTCTTCACCTATAATCACCTGTTTCAGCAAACTATGAAAACACATTCTATTTCCCTTTTAACATATAATCCTCATTGTATATATTGTGCAGATTGTATTTGCACTTCTGTGAATCATTAATCCAAACAGCCCTGTTAACCCCTGCAGTCCCACACTGCCAGATAAGATTATTTGTATTCGCAGTCAGTTTAGTTTTATTCGCCATTTAGCTAAAATGAGTACAACTTCTAAACTGAAAAATATTTAGCTCTTTGGCTACCAAAATGAACATAGCATAAAAATAATAAATTTACAAAAAATTATTCTGAATTGACCGTATGTTTTGAAGGCTTACAGTTTCTGTAGAAGAAAAACATTGTACTATGGCTTAAAAACGACCCTAACGGCCTATATCAAAAGGCAAAATCTGACGCTCTGAAGTTAGTGAGTGGGTGGGTGAAGGCTTTATATTTTTTTCCCTCATTTATTTAATTTTACATTATTTTTCCACAGAAGTGTGAAGATACCTCCTTTCAGCAGAACTGGTTGAGAAATAAGTAGGCGTTTTCTACGACAACGACACTATGTGTGTGTGTGTGTGTGTATATATATATATATATATATATATATATCTCCAGAGCACTCACTCAATTTCAGGGCTTTTTATTAAATTGCAAAGCAACAATGTTTTGTTTTTTTAAAAACCTGTATTGAAAAAGTCAGGCTAAAATAGCTAAGCTGGAAAAATTCACCAACTCCCCTATAGTCAGTTTGGCTAGATTAGCCTATTTTTTTTTCCAGATTTTAATTTGCAGCAATTTCGATTTAGTGGATGAGCAGAGGTGAATGATCAGAGTAAGCACATCAGTAGATACAGTTGCATGGAGTAGGATACTAATGGCATTCAGCCCAAGGACAGAGACCTTCAATGACGCGTTGGGCACATTCAGTCTGGCGTGCGTGCATTCCAGGCCTATACGCCACTTGTTCAGATGAGACTGTGCCCTTTGCTGGTTTCATACACCCTATGGCATGGAGGTATTCTAGTAGTTATGTCCTGTTTCCATGGTGGTATGTTTCATACAGAGCCCCCATAGAACCGGTCTCCTTTTTGTCTCTGTCCCAGAGCTCCCTACGCTTCCTTTATGCTGACTGGAAGGTGTAAAGGACAGAGCTTATAACAATTACTGACAGGGAGCCAAGATGGAGGCATCCAGTCCCAGTACAGAGTTAAAGGAACAACTTATTGAAGTTGTTATAGTGCCTTCATTCTCCCCCCCTCCCCCCCCCAAAACCTTTGCTTTAATAACTAAAAGTCATGGAGTCTAGGCTTCAAGCCACTCCTCCAAGCAGTCTTTGTATGGGAGTCAGGAATATCACTTCCTGGCTCTCATACCATAATGTGAGGCTCGCATGCACAGTGCGGTTACTTTCTGCCATAGAGAACCATTGTATTCAATGATTCTCTATGGCAGGATAATGGGTGCCTTGCATGCGCTTATTGTCCCCAATACTCCACTATGGCACATGTCCTGGATGACATCAGCCAAGGAGGCGGCCACGGCAACGCCAAATAACAATGGAGTCAACACTGGAGAAAAGAGGGGTATTTTGTTTTATTTCAGGGGCCATAATCTAGCTAGGGACGTCAGGACAGGTATGCATGGCTAACATAGTGTAAATAGAGCACGGGGGATTTCTACATCTCATTATATATTTCCAACTTCACAAAACACATTTGTTAACCATAGGGATAATTAAGCATAATAAATCAGAATAAAAATCCTGGGATTAAATGGACTAAATGGATTAAATGGACAATGAAAAGTCAGATTATGGACTGGGATGGACGTAGAAAGAATTATCAAAATTCGGAACTAGAAAATGAAGTGACTTTTTAGAAACACTAATCTGGTCATTGTGCGGTAAATAAAAGGCTAATAATCCTTTGCGGCACTATTCATGTTTCACGCTGGGCATTCCCCTTACTCACAGCAATGATTAATAGAGTAACACATGACACAGCAGCAATCAGAACGTTACACAATGAAACCATTTGCTGCAATTTCTTATAATTACAGTAAGTTAGCAGAACCCTCGACTTTCATTTTCTGTTCATATTTAATATTCATTCATATTCATGTCAAACTAACTTGATTGCGTTCTACGAAGAAGTAAGTAGAAGTATAGATCAGGGTGTTGCAGTGGATGTGATCTATTTGGATTTTGCCAAGGCATTTGATACAGTTCCACACAAAAGATTAGTGTTCAAACTCAAGGAAATCGGTCTCGATGAAAATGCTTGTTCTTGGGTAGAACATTGGCTTAAAAACAGAATACAAAGAGTTGTCGTTAATGGTAAATTTTCAAGCTGGACAGAGGTGGCAAGTGGTGTCCCTCAGGGGTCTGTTCTGGGACCCCTTCTATTTAACATTTTTATAAATGATCTTGAAGACAGCATTGAAAGTCATGTTTCAGTGTTTGCAGATGACACAAAACTTTGTAAAATAATACAATGTGAGCAAGATATTACTTTGCTGCAGAGGGATTTAGACTGGAGGACTGGGCACTCAAATGGCAGATGAAATTTAATGTTGAAAAATGCAAAGTTATGCACTTCGGCGTAAAGAATACACAAGCAACATATACCCTTAATGGAAGTGAATTAGGGATAACAACACACGAAAAGGACTTGGGAATTGTTATAGACAACAAACTATGCAACAATGTGCAATGTCAATCAGCAGTGGCCAAGGCCAGTAAGGTATTGTCATGCATGAAAAAGGGCATTCATTCTCGGGACGAGAATATCATTTTGCCTCTCTATAAATCACTGGTAAGACCACATATTGAATATGCTGTGCAATTTTGGGCACCTGTTCTAAAGAAGGATATCATGGCACTAGAAAAAGTGCAGAGGCGGGCTACAAAATTAATAAAAGGAATGGAACATATCAGCTATGAAGAAAGGTTAACAAATTTAAACCTATTTAGTTTAGAAAAACGTCGCCTGAGAGGGGATATGTGTCAGGGTCTTACCTGAGTTGGGAGTCTGTAGCGCAGATATGTCGCTCACCCTTGCAGATAGCCACAGGCCGAGGTGGTCAGGTAAGAATTCACCTGGCCTGTGGGTCTGTGCACGGGGGCTGTGCAGGATGCAGTACCAAATTCGCAGGACAGGCAAGGGCAGAACCAGCAGGATAGTCGAGGGATAGCCGAGGTCAAAGGATGCCAGAGGTTAGAATAAACGTAGTCACAAGCCGAGGTCAAATATACGAAGCAGAATAAACAGGAACACTGGTACGACACAGGAACAAAGATCAAAGACTTGACAATGAGTGCAGGGCGAGGCTGGGTTTAAATACCCTGCTGATGAAGATCAGAGTCAGGTGAGAAGCAGACAAGTCAAGGTGCAGCCCCCGGTGTAGTAGCCAAGCCAGGGTGAACAAGACCGGAATCAGAAGTCTCTGGTAAAGCTGCTGTGGCTCAGAGGTAGAGAGCAGGACTGGGATAGATAAGTACCCCGGTTCAAGTCCCCTGTTGGGAATTCCAGGAGCGACCACGTCTGGCCGTCTGTCTCACAGGTGAGTACCCTGACAGTACCTCCCCCTTCAAAAACGACCTCTGGGCGTAGGTAGGCTCCTCATTGAAATAATCCGTCTCTCCAGAGTCACTCTCAGAATCCGTCGAGTCCCCATAGTGAAAGTCCTCAGTATGGGATCCCTGATTAGCTCGGGATTTCCCAGTACCAGCTTCTGGTACAGCTGACGATCGGTCTAGGTTCTGGGTAGGGGTGACAAAAACTTCCACAACCTCGGGAGGGACAGTGCTCGCAGCTAGCAGTGCTTTTTCGAACACTTCCAGGTCTTTTTTACAGACCGTAGTGCCATTAGAAGCAATGACACAATCCTTAGGTAAATCCTTTTCAAGTGGGCAGGAAGTAGTGGTGGTAATACAGGAAGCAACTTTGGTAGTAAAGGCAGACGACTCTGGAGCAGGAGGTCTAGGAGGGCGAACAGGACAAAGCGTGATGAAGTGTCCACCTTCTCCGCAGTAAAAACACAGACCATGGCTTCTCCTTCGGTCCCTCTCTCCCGGTGTGACTTTGCAGTGGACACGTCCAATTTGCATAGGTTCCTCAGGATCAAGTTGAACACAGGATACCTCTGGAGTTCTCCTGGGAACTGGATCATAAGAGGGTATCACTGGGGTGTGGTGACGTAGACTCCGCGATTTTTTAGTAGTTGGAGCTGGCTTGGGCTTAGTGATCCTGCACTGTGAGTCCAAAGCAATAATAAAGGACTCCCAGCTGACAAGGACAGGACTCTTCCTCTGCAACATTTGGTAAGACCAAGCTTTAATGCGTCCAGACAACAGGTTGATAGCCGCTCTGACCCTGATGAAATCCGTGGCGTAAGTTCGAGGCTTTAAAGAGAACAATACCTCGCAATCCATCCTGAATGACTGGAAGGACGTGTAGTTACCATCAAATCTGTCGGGCATGATGACAAAGGGTTCCGGAGCTGGATGTACTGCGCCTTTAAGAGATAAAAGTTCCTGCTGCAACTCCGAAACAATCTGGGCCAGGCTGGACACTTGCTGGAGTGAGGGTGAGCACATTTCTGCGGACTCCATATTGGTCAAGTCTTTTGTCAGGGTCTTACCTGAGTTGGGAGTCTGTAGCGCAGATATGTCGCTCACCCTTGCAGATAGCCACAGGCCGAGGTGGTCAGGTAAGAATTCACCTGGCCTGTGGGTCTGTGCACGGGGGCTGTGCAGGATGCAGTACCAAATTCGCAGGACAGGCAAGGGCAGAACCAGCAGGATAGTCGAGGGATAGCCGAGGTCAAAGGATGCCAGAGGTTAGAATAAACGTAGTCACAAGCCGAGGTCAAATATACGAAGCAGAATAAACAGGAACACTGGTACGACACAGGAACAAAGATCAAAGACTTGACAATGAGTGCAGGGCGAGGCTGGGTTTAAATACCCTGCTGATGAAGATCAGAGTCAGGTGAGAAGCAGACAAGTCAAGGTGCAGCCCCCGGTGTAGTAGCCAAGCCAGGGTGAACAAGACCGGAATCAGAAGTCTCTGGTAAAGCTGCTGTGGCTCAGAGGTAGAGAGCAGGACTGGGATAGATAAGTACCCCGGTTCAAGTCCCCTGTTGGGAATTCCAGGAGCGACCACGTCTGGCCGTCTGTCTCACAGGTGAGTACAATATGATAACATTATACAAATATATTCGGGGCCAATACAAACCATTGTGTGGAAATCTATTCACAAACCGGACTTTACATAGGACACGAGGCCATGCGTTTAGACTGGAAGAAAGAAGATTTTGTCTAAGGCAAAGGAAAGGTTTTTTTACTGTAAGAACAATCAGGATGTGGAATTCTCTGCCTGAAGAAGTGGTTTTATCAGAGTCCATACAGATGTTCAAACAGCTACTAGATGCATACTTGCAAAGACAGAATATTCAAGGATATAATCTTTCAATGTAGGGTAATAACTGCTTGATTCAAGGATAAATCTGACTGCCATTCTGGGGTCAAGAAGGAATTTTTTGTCCTAGCTTGTTGCAAAATTGTGCTTCAAACTGGGTTTTTTTTGTTTGTTTTTTTCTTTTGGATCAACAGCAAAAAACAGGTGTGAGGAAGGCTGAACTTGATGGACGCAAGTCTCTTTTCAGCTATCTAACTATGTAACTATGTAACCATTTCAGTTGCCAACACACGATTAATAAAAATAAATGAATACCAATTTAAAAAAATATATATATTTAGAAGACAGATACAATATTAATATATTATTAACAAACTTAGTGCTAATTACAATATCCCTGTGCCTGCGGACTCTGAATCCTATCATTCTCAGGCAGGAAAATCTGCCCGTTGGTCAGTTTGTGGTCATCGTCCATTACAAGCCCACAATAACTGCGTGTCATGCTCCCACATCCTTAAAGCAGACAGCATAATGGGAGACTAGCAGGGCTGTCACAGGCAAATCAGGACAGTTGGTAACTATGCTTAAATGGGTACATTATAGAATGCCTCAATTTCTTACTACAAAAGGTTACCTGGTTCCTAAACTGACAATACCCAGAAGAATCTCACCCAGCTGGACCATAAAGTATTATATTCATTCCCAAAGCTAGGAGCCTTCATTTGCTATTCTTTGACAGTGAAATACAGGTAGGATTCACGTGAGGAAATATCTTAAGGCACAATCAAACAGATGGAGTGGACACTCATTCTATAGAGATTAAAGGATACAAAATCTCTCTGATTAAACTGTACGCACACAAAGAGAATGCTTTATAGTTTGTACTTTTTTTAAATAAAATGCCAACATATACTGTGGCGCTGAAACATACAAGTAAATCCACTCAAATGAGTTTCCAATTTTAAGCGGTTTTATTAGACAATGCATTATTGTACAATGCATTCTATGAACAGGGAAGATTGACTTCTGGGAACAATATGCCATTAATAGACCGACCATGGCTAAAACAAATTAAATTCAAAATGCTTAAACAAAAACGGGCAGTGTATTTAATTAAGCTGTTCCGGAATGCGTCCTCTATGATCAGAATTTTAGGTTGATGATGGGAGCGATAATTTAATAAATGCGAGAAAAATTCTTGAAATGGTTTATAACCTAAAATGTTGGCATTTAGATTGCATGTTCGTTCAGGCAGGCGATCTAATTACACAGTCTGCTCATAATTGCATCCATTAAATCCGTGCACTCAGAATGATGTAGTTTATAAACTAACAAATAATACCGGTAATAAAAATAATAAAAATGTGTCATATAACAGAGCTTAGTCACAGGAGGTGAGAACAGAGACTAGGAGCTTGTGTTAAAACCCCACGTCTTCACACATGTGAACTGAGAGTTCGGATGGCATATTGTATCACCTCTCACAGTGACGGTTTATCATTCAGTAACCTAGTCACGAGGTCTGCTCAGAAACTCATCGCAGGAGTCTGACTAGCGAAGGGTTAAGGACGACACAGAAGAAATTTTCTGACCTTGCAGCGTAACTGAATCAGCACAACACAAAAACTTTATTAGATTAAAGGGGTTATCCTGGGGGGAAATAACATATCAGGTGGCCATTCGCACTGCCTCAGATGGAATTAATGAAAGAGAACGTGTCTGCGCATGTGAGAAAGGAGTCTGTGAATAACAGGACATTGCAGACAGCTGATTGAGGTTATTTTTTTTTTTTACACTTTAACTCCCTAAACAGAAAATGAAAAACTGAATTGGCAGACATGCCAAGTACCATAACCACATTACTGTTTATTGTATCAGAACAGCTTATTGCAGTTGTATGGTGTAAGACGTCTTTGGGTGCAGTCCCTTTGGATTTTGTCCAGCCATTCTCAAGCAGTTTGACAAAACCTTGGCTCCTTTAGCACCCATAGCCCAGTCCCTTTTCTAATAGTGGGGCAATCAGTAGGGACATTCCATGGGTTTCCACGATGACTGCTCTGCTTCCAAGGCTTTGTTAAATACATTTCATAAGAAGGATTAAATATGTGCAGAAAGATTGTTTTCTGCTAATCACATAATATTTTTTGTAAGTAAGGACAATAAGGAAATGCAGACATGTTCCTCACTGAGAGGCGTTTTATTGGTGGATTGTGGCGATAGCCTCTCACGCGTATAAGTAGTATTTGATTTGGCGTTGGAATAAAAATAAGTTTTAACTGCTATTTATTTTAATTTTTTTTACTTTTTAGTAAAAAGATGCCTATATTTTCTAATGGATAAAACATAGGGACTGAAAAAAATATTGTCTTTTTACATAGATGAGCACTCACTGGAAAACAAGCAGGCCAGTGTTGGTCTTCCATCCTTTTTCCTGGCTGAGAATGACAGGAGTCACCATCCAAACATTGTTGATAGCCATGAGAGCAATGATATTGTTAGTTTTTTTATTCTGTTTTGTTGTATTCAGATCCCCTACCCCTCCTTTACCAGTTTAGCCTTTCTGCGGTTTACAGTTATCATATTGTTTTATGTAAGTGAGGTCATGACAATGTGCCAGCAATCTGGGTCCCATGCCAGTGACCTTCGCCAACTCACTGGATAATTACCATATCACATACTGCCTGCTATATCTTCAGTATCATGCCGGCCGGCATTAGCTATCGACCTCCCTCTTAATCCTTTCAGTTCAAACCAGAAGATTTACACAAACGAAAATACTTCAACATGCTGCTAGGCATTGCTTCTGGCCCAGTGAGCTTACAGTCTGCCATCTCACATTACATGAAATAGGGCATATGTGTTATTGTGAGGATCTCAGTCAGTTTCAGCAGCACTAGTCTCATTTATCCAGACTTATTCATTCTGTTCTCATGGACTGACTGCAATGGTACTACATATATACAGCACTCCCTATCACAGATTGGACATTAACCCGTCACAGCAAGCTCAGCCACTAATTGCAATATGGACCATCACAGCAATCAGTCACCGGTCACAGAATGAACATCATAGCAGTCAGTCACCGGTCACAATATGGACCACCACAGCAATCAGTCACCGGTCACAATATGGACCACCACAGCAATCAGTCACCGGTCACTGAATGAACCATCATAGCAATCAGTCACAATATGGACCATTATAGAAAACAGTCACTGGTCACAAAATGGACCATCATAGCAATCAGTCACTGGTCACAATACGGACCATCATAGCAATCAGTCACTGGTCACAATATGGACCATCATAGCAATCAGTCACTGATCACAATATGGACCATCATAGCAATCAGTCACTGGTCACAGAATGAACATCATAGCAGTCAGTCACCGGTCACAATATGGACCACAACAGCAATCAGTCACCGGTCACAATATGGACCATCATAGCAATCAGTCACTGGTCACAATATGGACCATCATAGCAATCAGTCACTGGTCACAATATGGACCACCATTTCAGTCACTGGTCACAATATGGACCACCATTTCAGTCACTGGTCACAATATGGACCATCATAGCAATCAGTCACCGGTCACAATATGGACCACCACAGCAATCAGTCACCGGTCACTGAATGAACCATCATAGCAATCAGTCACAATATGGACCATTATAGAAAACAGTCACTGTTCACAAAATGGACCATCATAGCAATCAGTCACTGGTCACAATATGGACCATCATAGCAATCAGTCACTGGTCACAATACGGACCATCATAGCAATCAGTCACTGGTCACAATATGGACCATCATAGCAATCAGTCACTGATCACAATATGGACCATCATAGCAATCAGTCACTGGTCACAGAATGAACATCATAGCAGTCAGTCACCGGTCACAATATGGACCACAACAGCAATCAGTCACCGGTCACAATATGGACCACCACAGCAATCAGTCACCGGTCACAATATGGACCATCATAGCAATCAGTCACTGGTCACAATATGGACCATCATAGCAATCAGTCACTGGTCACAATATGGACCACCATTTCAGTCACTGGTCACAATATGGACCATCATAGCAAACAGTCACCAGTCACAATATAGACCATTATAACAGACAGTCACTGGTCACATAATTGAGCTATTATAACAGATAGTCAATGGTCACAGGATGGATGATCATATCAGATAGTGAGCTATCATAGCAAATGGTCACAGAATGGTCCATCATATTATGTGACTGGTCACAGAATGGATCATTATACCAGATTGTCACTGGTCACAGAATGGGCTATCATAGCAAATAGTCACTGGTCACAGAATGGGCTATCATAGCAAATAGTCACTGGTCACAGAATGGATCATCATATCAGATAGTCACTGGATGAGTTGTCCCAATAAAATACAATGTAATTACGGTTTGTTCTCTCATTTCTCGCACAGTATAATATTCCTTATGTTATAAACACAGCATTCAGCCTTTTGTTATCTTTTACTATAAACTTACACAGATGTATGTACAGGGTGCAAAGCAATACATCTTCCAAATTCTTCCAATCTAGCAATTGTAGCCTGACATTTATTTAGTGAATAAGTCCCACCAGTAGTGAGTATTTTTGGATGTCTATAAATGTAGTTTATGGAGACCACGCCATGAATGCTTCCACAAGAACAAGCTCACAGACTGCATCTATCTCCATGTCTTGTCTGCCTTGAAGGATGCTCCTAACTACAACTCCCAACTGCTGGCTGGCTGAGCATGATAGCAACTGAAGTCCACAAATGTGATTGGGAGAACAGACATCCCAGTTACATATCCATGTCTTTACCACGGCATAGGATGACCATAACTAAACCCAGCCACCCAACAAAGATTGCCACAAGTAGAAATCACCCTGCACAGATTCTAATGCAGGCTACTGGAACAACGTCACCCACCTATCCACTTTCTTTACAGGCTGCCCACACCACCTACACCAGACATCAGTGAGGGCAGAAAGTAACCCGTGCCACCTACCTAGAGCTCAGTGAGGGCAGTAGAACCCATGCAACCCTACCTAGATCTCATCAAGGGTTCCATAACACACAAATGTCATTGCAGTTTGCACTAATACCACTCTGCCCAAATGTCAATACAGACTGCAGAACCCATTCCACACAGAACAGAGCACATTGCAGGTTGCATATATTTCATGCCATCCTACCCAGATCACAGGCAGCTACACAGAAACCAGCTAGACATGATCCATGCCACTTATCCATGAAAACCATCCACCCAAGACCCATGCCACCTTGCAACATGTCCTATGTCAGCCTGCACACTGAGCCCATGACACCCAACTAGCCCCCATGCCAGGGTCATTCTATGCCAGAACACCGAGTGTAAAGGATTTCCCTGTATTTACCTGTATCCATTCGGTTATTTCCTCTCCCTGCTATTTAAGTGACTTTGAAGTATTCGTTTTATTTCTGTGTTCGGGACATTAATTCGTTCTACCGAACGGAGACCATCCTGGGTAGCAATCAGAACTTAGAACACCAAGTAACCACACGAAAACCACAAAGTAATTGAGTGCTCCTAGGTGGCCACCATTCGGCATACGAACACGTGGCGAGAACAAAGGATGGCGGCCATCTTAAATCTCCCGAACGCGGCCAGCGGGACTTACTCGTCGATTGCCTGGAACCGTTTTCGGCATGGCAATCACACGAACACCCGGTCTTTATGGAAGTACCGTCTGACCTATTTCCACTCACAGTATCAGACAGGCGTTCGGAAGTTCCAATCAACCGAACGAGGGGAGCATTCTCATGTAACCAGATGCAGTATAACTATGGTGGTTTTCGTGTAATTCTGCACGAACGGAGACCGGCTCTTGCTACCAATTTCATGGAACTCTAAATCGGATACAACCACATGGCGAGCCGGTCAAACATCCACACAATGCGACACGGAAACTACCGAACGGATTTTCGTGCAACTTGGGTATGTTACTCCCAGTATCTTCAGCTACCCAGGGATGTGGTTTTTATATGCATGTGTCATGTAGAAAGTATATTTCCAAAAATTTTGAAAATTGTTAATGTTTCTGGCCAGCAGATAATGGAGTTTAGTATGTTGCTGAAACTCAATTATCTAGCCTGGCCCAGAGGAGGAGCTTGTACTGTATAAATTGAATGCCTGTTGCTTCCAGTAAATCAGTCGCTTTGGTTCATTTGTGGATTATTTGGCGATACCAGCGTTTTTTTACCCTGTGGATTATTGTTGTTATTCTGCTATTGGGAAAAAGGGAATACTAGACGGTAATAGAAATCACCATCATCACACTGAACAAATGCCATCCTATAACCTATACAAGCACACTAAGGACATGCCATCCTATACCATCACAATGAGCCCATGCCATTCTATACCAGGACACTGAGCCCATACCATACTATACCCTATACCAGCACACTGAGCCCCATACCATCCTATACCCTATACCAGCACACTAAGCCCATACTATCCTAAACCAGCACACTGAGCCCATACCATCCTATACCCTATACCAGCCCATTGAGCCCCATACCATCCTATACCAGCACACTGAGCCCATACCATCCTATACCCTATACCAGCACACTGAGCCCATACCATCCTATACCCTATACCAGCACACTGAGCCCCATACCATCCTATACCAGCACACTGAGCCCATACCATCCTATACCCTATACTAGCACACTGAGCCCATACCATCCTATACCCTATACCAACACACTGAGCCCATGCCATCCTATACCCTATACCAGCACACTGAGCCCCATACCATCCTATACCCTATACCAGCACACTGAGCCCATACCATCCTATACCAACACACTGAGCCCATACCATCCTATACCCTATACCAACACACTGAGCCCATACCATCCTATACCCTATACCAACACACTGAGCCCATACCATCCTATACCCTATACCAACACACTGAGCCCATACCATCCTATACCTTATACCAACACACTGAGCCCATACCATCCTATACCCTATACCAACACACTGAGCCCATACCATCCTATACCCTATACCAACAAACTGAGCCCATACCATCCTATACCAGCACACTGAGCCCCATACCATCCTATACCCTATACCAATACACTGAGCCCATACCATCCTATACCCTATACCAACACACTGAGCCCATACCATCCTATACCCTATACCAACACACTGAGCCCATACCATCCTATACCCTATACCAACACACTGAGCCCATACCATCCTATACCTTATACCAACACACTGAGCCCATACCATCCTATACCCTATACCAACACACTGAGCCCATACCATCCTATACCCTATACCAACAAACTGAGCCCATACCATCCTATACCAGCACACTGAGCCCCATACCATCCTATACCCTATACCAATACACTGAGCCCATACCATCCTATACCCTATACCAACACACTGAGCCCATACCATCCTATACCCTATACCAACACACTGAGCCCATACCATCCTATACCCTATACCAACACACTGAGCCCATACCATCCTATACCTTATACCAACACACTGAGCCCATACCATCCTATACCCTATACCAACACACTGAGCCCATACCATCCTATACCCTATACCAACAAACTGAGCCCATACCATCCTATACCAGCACACTGAGCCCCATACCATCCTATACCCTATACCAATACACTGAGCCCATACCATCCTATACCCTATACCAACACACTGAGCCCATACCATCCTATACCCTATACCAACACACTGAGCCCATACCATCCTATACCCTATACCAACACACTGAGCCCATACCATCCTATACCCTATACCAACACACTGAGCCCATACCATCCTATACCAGCACACTGAGCCCATACCATCGTATACCCTATACCAGCACACTGAGCCCATACCATCCTATACCCTATACCAACACACTGAGCCCATACCATCCTATACCCTGTACCAGCACACTGAGCCCATACCATCCTATACCCTATACCAGTACACTGAGCCCCATAACATCCTATACCCTGTACCAACACACTGAGCCCCATACCATCCTATACCCTATACCAACACACTGAGCCCCATACCATCCTATACCAGCACACTGAGCCAATACCATCCTATACCCTATACCAGCACACTGAGACCATACCATCCTATACCCTATACCAGCACACTGAGCCCATACCATCCTATACCCTATACCAACACACTGAGCCCATACCATATACTATACCAGCACACTGAGCCCATACCATCCTATACCCTATACCAGTACACTGAGCCCCATACCATCCTATACCCTGTACCAACACACTGAGCCCCATACCATCCTATACCCTATACCAACACACTGAGCCCCATACCATCCTATACCAGCCCACTGAGCCCATACCATCCTATACCCTATACCAGCACACTGAACCCATACCATCCTATACCCTATACCAGCACACTGAGCCCATACCATCCTATACCAACACACTGAGCCCATACCATCCTATACCAACACACTGAGCCCATACCATCCTATACCCTATACCAGCACACTGAGCCCATACCATCCTATACCAGCACATGAGCCCCATACCATCCTATACCAACACACTGAGCCCATACCATCCTATACCCTATACCAACACACTGAGCCCATACCATCCTATAACCTATACCAACACACTGAGCCCCTACCATCCTATACCAGCACATGAGCCCCATACCATCCTATACCCTATACCAACACACTGAGCCCATACCATCCTATACCCTATACCAACACACTGAGCCCATACCATCCTATGCCCTATACCAACACACTGAGCCCATACCATCCTATACCCTATACCAACACACTGAGCCCATACCATCCTATACCAGCACACTGAGCCCATACCATCGTATACCCTATACCAGCACACTGAGCCCATACCATCCTATACCCTATACCAACACACTGAGCCCATACCATCCTATACCCTGTACCAGCACACTGAGCCCATACCATCCTATACCCTATACCAGTACACTGAGCCCCATAACATCCTATACCCTGTACCAACACACTGAGCCCCATACCATCCTATACCCTATACCAACACACTGAGCCCCATACCATCCTATACCAGCACACTGAGCCAATACCATCCTATACCCTATACCAGCACACTGAGACCATACCATCCTATACCCTATACCAGCACACTGAGCCCATACCATCCTATACCCTATACCAACACACTGAGCCCATACCATCCTATACCCTATACCAGCACACTGAGCCCATACCATCCTATACCCTATACCAGTACACTGAGCCCCATACCATCCTATACCCTGTACCAACACACTGAGCCCCATACCATCCTATACCCTATACCAACACACTGAGCCCCATACCATCCTATACCAGCCCACTGAGCCCATACCATCCTATACCCTATACCAGCACACTGAACCCATACCATCCTATACCCTATACCAGCACACTGAGCCCATACCATCCTATACCAACACACTGAGCCCATACCATCCTATACCAACACACTGAGCCCATACCATCCTATACCCTATACCAGCACACTGAGCCCATACCATCCTATACCAGCACATGAGCCCCATACCATCCTATACCAACACACTGAGCCCATACCATCCTATACCAGCACGAGCCCCATACCATCCTATACCAACACACTGAGCCCATACCATCCTATAACCTATACCAACACACTGAGCCCATACCATCCTATTCCAACACACTGAGCCCATACCATCCTATACCAACACACTGAGCCCATACCATCCTATACCAACACACTGAGCCCTTACCATCCTATACCCTATACCAACACACTGAGCCCATACCATCCTATACCAACACACTGAGCCCATACCATCCTATAACCTATACCAACACACTGAGCCCCTACCATCCTATACCAGCACATGAGCCCCATACCATCCTATACCCTATACCAACACACTGAGCCCATACCATCCTATACCCTATACCAACACACTGAGCCCATACCATCCTATACCCTATACCAACACACTGAGCCCATACCATCCTATTCCAACACACTGAGCCCATACCATCCTATACCAACACACTGAGCCCATACCATCCTATACCCTATACCAGCACACTGAGCCCATACCATCCTATACCAACACACTGAGCCCATACCATCCTATACCAGCACACTGAGCCCATACCATCCTATACCAACACACTGAGCCCATACCATCCTATACCAACACACTGAGCCCCATACCAACCTATACCAACACACTGAGCCCCATACCATCCTATACCAACACACTGAGCCCATACCATCCTATACCAACACACTGAGCCCATACCATCCTATACCCTATACCAGCACACTGAGCCCATACCATCCTATACCAACACACTGAGCCCCATACCATCCTATACCCTATACCAACACACTGAGCCCATACCATCCTATACCAACACACTGAGCCCATACCATCCTATACCCTATACCAACACACTGAGCCCATACCATCCTATACCAACACACTGAGCCCATACCATCCTATACCCTATACCAGCACACTGAGCCCATACCATCCTATACCAACACACTGAGCCCCATACCATCCTATACCCTATACCAACACACTCAGCCCATACCATCCTATACCAACACACTGAGCCCATACCATCCTATACCCTATACCAGCACACTGAGCCCATACCATCCTATACCAACACACTGAGCCCATACCATCCTATACCCTATACCAGCACACTGAGCCCATACCATCCTATACCCTATACCAACACACTGAGCCCATACCATCCTATACCCTATACCAGCACACTGAGCCCATACCATCCTATACCCTATACCAGCACACTGAGCCCATACCATCCTATACCAACACACTGAGCCCATACCATCCTATACCCTATACCAGCACACTGAGCCCATACCATCCTATACCCTATACCAACACACTGAGCCCATACCATCCTATACCAGCACACTGAGCCCATACCATCCTATACCCTATACCAGCACACTGAGCCCATACCATCCTATACCAGCACACTGAGCCCATACCATCCTATACCAACACACTGAGCCCATACCATCCTATACCAACACACTGAGCCCATACCATCCTATACCAGCACACTGAGCCCATACCATCCTATACCAACACACTGAGCCCATACCATCCTATACCAACACACTGAGCCCATACCATCCTATACCCTATACCAGCACACTGAGCCCAGCGCTGCCCACACTCACGCGATCCTGAAGAAGGGTTTCTCGGTTCGGGCCATCACACAGTGAGGGAGCCGGCGTTGGACAAGCACCAGGAACCCCAGACAGCAGCACAGACAGCACAGAGCGAGCACCCCGAGAGAGACAGCGAACATGACCCCGCCCACAGGTAGCACACCACGCCCCTCTAGTGGGGTTATAAGAGGAATGAACGCGCCTCCAATGTATACCACGCCCCTCTACCGGGCAATGAAGGTACTGGCCACGCCTCCATGTACTATACACCACTCATAAACCACGCCCCGAGCTAACATACATTCACATCAGCCGGAGCGGACACCCTGTAGCCGCGCCCACTGCCCGCACACCCCACGGTCATCTGCATAAACCACGCCTCTCTCTTCAGCAGCCTCTCCAGCAGCCAGAGAAGCAGAAAGCTCGCCACCGTGCGCTCAGTTAGTGGAACTGCGCCACCGTGCGGTGAATATGGAGTACTGCAGATTCATTAACCAAAGTGGAAATTAATCTCATTATCCAGTCATGGGAGAAAGAAAGTACACCCCCTGTGAACTCTATGGTTTATCAGGATATAATAAACACATTATCCAGTCATGGGAGAAAGTACACCCCCTGTGAACTCTATGGTTTATCAGCATATAATAAACTCATTATCCAGTCATGGGAATAAGAAAGTACACCCCCTGTGAACTCTATGGTTTATCAGGATATAATAAACTCATTATCCAGTCATGGGAGAAAGAAAGTACACCCTCTGTGAACTCTATGGTTTATCAGGATATAATAAACTCATTATCCAGTCATGGGAGAAAGAAAGTACACCCCCTGTGAACTCTATGGATTATCAGGATATAATAAACTCATTATCCAGTCATGGGAGAAAGAAAGTACACCCTCTGTGAACTCCATGGTTTATCAGCATATAATAAACTCATTATCCAGTCATGGGAATAAGAAAGTACACCCCCTGTGAACTCTATGGTTTATCAGGATATAATAAACTCATTATCCAGTCATGGGAGAAAGAAAGTACACCCTCTGTGAACTCTATGGTTTATCAGGATATAATAAACTCATTATCCAGTCATGGGAGAAAGAAAGTACACCCCCTGTGAACTCTATGGATTATCAGGATATAATAAACTCATTATCCAGTCATGGGAGAAAGAAAGTACACCCCCTGTGAACTCTATGGTTTATCAGGATATAATAAACACATTATCCAGTCATGGGAGAAAGAAAGTACACCCCCTGTGAACTCTATGTTTATCAGGATATAATAAACTCATTATCCAGTCATGGGAGAAAGAAAGTACACCCTCTGTGAACTCTATGGTTTATCAGGATATAATAAACTCATTATCCAGTCATGGGAGAAAGAAAGTACACCCTCTGTGAACTCTATGGTTTATCAGGAAATAATAAACTCATTATCCAGTCATGGGAGAAAGAAAGTACACCCCCTGTGAACTCTATGGTTTATCAGGATATAATAAACTCATTATCCAGTCATGGGAGAAAGAAAGTACACCCCCTGTGAACTCTATGGTTTATCAGGATATAATAAACTCATTATACAGTCATGGGAGAAAGAAAGTACACCCCCTGTGAACTCTATGGTTTATCAGGATATAATAAACTCATTATCCTGTCATGGGAGAAAGAAAGTACACCCCCTGTGAACTCCATGGTTTATCAGGATATAATAAACTCATTATACAGTCATGGGAGAAAGAAAGTACACCCCCTGTGAACTCTATGTTTATCAGCATATAATAAACTCATTATCCAGTCATGGGAATAAGAAAGTACACCCCCTGTGAACTCTATGGTTTATCAGGATATAATAAACTCATTATCCAGTCATGGGAGAAAGAAAGTACACCCCCTGTGAACTCTATGGTTTATCAGCATATAATAAACTCATTATCCAGTCATGGGAGAAAGAAAGTACACCCCCTGTGAACTCTATGGTTTATCAGGATATAATAAACACATTATCCAGTCATGGGAGAAAGAAAGTACACCCCCTGTGAACTCTATGGTTTATCAGCATATAATAAACTCATTATCCAGTCATGGGAGAAAGAAAGTACACCCTCTGTGAACTATATGGTTTATCAGGATATAATAAACTCATTATCCAGTCATGGGAGAAAGAAAGTACACCCCCTGTGAACTCTATGGTTTATCAGGATATAATAAACTCATTATCCAGTCATGGGAGAAAGAAAGTACACCCCCTGTGAACTCTATGGTTTATCAGGATATAATAAACTCATTATCCAGTCATGGGAGAAAGAAAGTACACCCCCTGTGAACTCTATGGTTTATCAGGATATAATAAACTCATTATCCAGTCATGGGAATAAGAAAGTACACCCTCTGTGAACTCTATGGTTTATCAGGATATAATAAACTCATTATCCAGTCATGGGAGAAAGAAAGTACACCTCCTGTGAACTCTATGGTTTATCAGGATATAATAAATTCATTATCCTGTCATGGGAGAAAGAAAGTACACCCCCTGTGAACTCTATGGTTTATCAGGATATAATAAACTCATTATCCTGTCATGGGAGAAAGAAAGTACACCCCCTGTGAACTCTATGGGTTATCAGGATATAATAAACTCATTATCCAGTCATGGGAATAAGAAAGTACACCCCCTTTGAACTCTATGGTTTATCAGGATATAATAAACTCATTATCCTGTCATGGGAGAAAGAAAGTACACCCCCTGTGAACTCTATGTTTATCAGGATATAATAAACTCATTATCCAGTCATGGGAGAAAGAAAGTACACCCTCTGTGAACTCTATGGTTTATCAGGATATAATAAACACATTATCCAGTCATGGGAGAAAGTACACCCCCTGTGAACTCTATGGTTTATCAGGATATAATAAACTCATTATCCAGTCATGGGAGAAAGAAAGTACACCCTCTGTGAACTCCATGGTTTATCAGGATATAATAAACTCATTATCCAGTCATGGGAGAAAGAAAGTACACCCCCTGTGAACTCTATGGTTTATCAGGATATAATAAACACATTATCCAGTCATGGGAGAAAGAAAGTACACCCCCTGTGAACTCTATGTTTATCAGGATATAATAAACTCATTATCCAGTCATGGGAGAAAGAAAGTACACCCCCTGTGAACTCTATGGTTTATAAGGATATAATAAACTCATTATCCTGTCATGGGAGAAAGAAAGTACACCCCCTGTGAACTCCATGGTTTATCAGGATATAATAAACTCATTATCCTGTCATGGGAGAAAGAAAGTACACCCCCTGTGAACTCCATGGTTTATCAGGATATAATAAACTCATTATCCTGTCATGGGAGAAAGAAAGTACACCCCCTGTGAACTCCATGGTTTATCAGGATATAATAAACTCATTATACAGTCATGGGAGAAAGAAAGTACACCCCATGTGAACTCTATGTTTATCAGCATATAATAAACTCATTATCCAGTCATGGGAATAAGAAAGTACACCCCCTGTGAACTCTATGGTTTATCAGGATATAATAAACTCATTATCCAGTCATGGGAGAAAGAAAGTACACCCTCTGTGAACTCCATGGTTTATCAGGATATAATAAACTCATTATCCAGTCATGGGAGAAAGAAAGTACACCCCCTGTGAACTCTATGGTTTATCAGGATATAATAAACACATTATCCAGTCATGGGAGAAAGAAAGTACACCCCCTGTGAACTCTATGTTTATCAGGATATAATAAACTCATTATCCAGTCATGGGAGAAAGAAAGTACACCCCCTGTGAACTCTATGGTTTATCAGGATATAATAAACTCATTATACAGTCATGGGAGAAAGAAAGTACACCCCCTGTGAACTCTATGGTTTATAAGGATATAATAAACTCATTATCCTGTCATGGGAGAAAGAAAGTACACCCCCTGTGAACTCCATGGTTTATCAGGATATAATAAACTCATTATACAGTCATGGGAGAAAGAAAGTACACCCCCTGTGAACTCTATGTTTATCAGCATATAATAAACTCATTATCCAGTCATGGGAATAAGAAAGTACACCCCCTGTGAACTCTATGGTTTATCAGGATATAATAAACTCATTATCCAGTCATGGGAGAAAGAAAGTACACCCCCTGTGAACTCTATGGTTTATCAGCATATAATAAACTCATTATCCAGTCATGGGAGAAAGAAAGTACACCCCCTGTGAACTCTATGGTTTATCAGGATATAATAAACACATTATTCAGTCATGGGAGAAAGAAAGTACACCCCCTGTGAACTCTATGGTTTATCAGCATATAAGAAACTCATTATCCAGTCATGGGAGAAAGAAAGTACACCCTCTGTGAACTATATGGTTTATCAGGATATAATAAACTCATTATCCAGTCATGGGAGAAAGAAAGTACACCCCCTGTGAACTCTATGGTTTATCAGGATATAATAAACTCATTATCCAGTCATGGGAGAAAGAAAGTACACCCCCTGTGAACTCTATGGTTTATCAGGATATAATAAACTCATTATCCAGTCATGGGAGAAAGAAAGTACACCCCCTGTGAACTCTATGGTTTATCAGGATATAATAAACTCATTATCCAGTCATGGGAATAAGAAAGTACACCCTCTGTGAACTCTATGGTTTATCAGGATATAATAAACTCATTATCCAGTCATGGGAGAAAGAAAGTACACCTCCTGTGAACTCTATGGTTTATCAGGATATAATAAATTCATTATCCTGTCATGGGAGAAAGAAAGTACACCCCCTGTGAACTCTATGGTTTATCAGGATATAATAAACTCATTATCCTGTCATGGGAGAAAGAAAGTACACCCCCTGTGAACTCTATGGGTTATCAGGATATAATAAACTCATTATCCAGTCATGGGAATAAGAAAGTACACCCCCTTTGAACTCTATGGTTTATCAGGATATAATAAACTCATTATCCAGTCATGGGAGAAAGAAAGTACACCCCCTGTGAACTCTATGTTTATCAGGATATAATAAACTCATTATCCTGTCATGGGAGAAAGAAAGTACACCCTCTGTGAACTCTATGGTTAATCAGGATATAATAAACTCATTATCCAGTCATGGGAGAAAGAAAGTACACCCCCTGTGAACTCTATGTTTATCAGGATATAATAAACTCATTATCCAGTCATGGGAGAAAGAAAGTACACCCCCTGTGAACTCTATGTTTATCAGGATATAATAAACTCATTATCCAGTCATGGGAGAAAGAAAGAACACCCTCTGTGAACTCTATGGTTTATCAGGATATAATAAACTCATTATACAGTCATGGGAGAAAGAAAGTACACCCCCTGTGAACTCCATGGTTTATCAGGATATAATAAACTCATTATCCAGTCATGGGAATAAGAAAGTACACCCTCTGTGAACTCTATGGTTTATCAGGATATAATAAACTCATTATCCAGTCATGGGAGAAAGAAAGTACACCCCCTGTGAACTCTATGGTTTATCAGGATATAATAAACTCATTATCCTGTCATGGGAGAAAGAAAGTACACCCCCTGTGAACTCTATGGTTTATCAGGATATAATAAACTCATTATCCTGTCATGGGAGAAAGAAAGTACACCCCCTGTGAACTCTATGGGTTATCAGGATATAATAAACTCATTATCCAGTCATGGGAATAAGAAAGTACACCCCCTTTGAACTCTGTGGTTTATCAGGATATAATAAACTCATTATCCTGTCATGGGAGAAAGAAAGTACACCCCCTGTGAACTCTATGGGTTATCAGGATATAATAAACTCATTATCCTGTCATGGGAGAAAGAAAGTACACCCTCTGTGAACTCTATGGTTAATCAGGATATAATAAACTCATTATCCAGTCATGGGAGAAAGAAAGTACACCCCCTGTGAACTCTATGTTTATCAGGATATAATAAACTCATTATCCAGTCATGGGAGAAAGAAAGTACACCCCCTGTGAACTCTATGGTTTATCAGGATATAATAATCGTCTGTTCCTTAGCATGCCTTAACCCCTTAACACCGCAGCCAAATGTACAAGTTGTGAACGAAACAAAACGTAAACAAAACCTGGCATTTGCGCTATATGTCTGTCCAACCGTAATTCACCTCTTTCATATTAAATGCACCCCCCCTTATTATATATCATTTTATTCAGGGGAAACAGGGCTTTCATTTAATATCAAATATTTAGCTATGAAACATAATTTAATATGAAAAAAATGGGAGAAAATAAGATTTTTTTTGATTTTTTTCGTTCTTCATGACATTTTAACTGTCAATGTCATAATACTGTTTGCGTTTACTGCAATAAAATACACATATTTGTATTCAGCAAAGTCTCACGTGTAAAACAGTACCCCCTATGTACAGGTTTTATGGTGTTTTGGGAAGTTACAGGGTCAAATATAGCGTGTTACATTTGAAATTGAAATTCGCCAGATTGGTTACGTTGCCTTTGAGACTGTATAGTAGCCCAGGAAATAAATTTACACCCATAATGGCATACCATTTGCAATAGTAGACGACCCAAGGTATTGCAAATAAGCGATGTCCAGTCTTTTTTAGTAGCCATTTGGTCACAAACACTGGCCAAAGTTAGCGTTTGTATTTGTTTGTGTGTGAAAAATGCAAAAAACGCCAATTTTGGCCAGTGTTTGTGACTAAGTGGCTACTAAAAAAGACTGGACATACCCCATTTGCAATACCTTTGGTTGTCTACTATTGCAAATGGTATGCCATCATAGGGGTAATTTTCATTCTTGGGCTACCATAGGGTCATAAAGGCAACGTAAGCAATCTGGCGAATTTTAATGTGAAAAAAATTAAACACAAGCCTTATATTTGACGCTGTAATTTTTGAAAACACCATAAAACCTGTACATGAGGGGTACTGTTGTACTCAGGAGACTTCGCTGAACACAAATATTTGTGTTTCAAAACAGTAAAAAGTATTGCAGCAATAATATCGTCCCTGTAAGTGCTGTTTGTGCGTGAAAAATGCAAAAACCGTCACTTTTACTGGCGATATCATGGTTGTAATACATTTTACTGTTTTGAAACACTAATATTTGTGTTCAGCGAAGTCTCCCGAGTAAAACAGTAACCCCCATGTACAGGTTTTATGGTGTCTTGGAAAGTTATAGGGTTAAATATAGTGCTAGCAAATTAAATTCCCTATACTTTCGGCATGGGTGGTCAGGCAGGTCCCGCTAATTGTAATTAATTAGGATACCTAATTATGTAAAATTATTACATAAATATATGTGTAGAATTAATATATGTATATATATACATATGTGTATATATACGTATATATATATATATTTTTTTTAATATTTTTATTTATATATAGGTATATATAGTGATATATACGTATATATTTATGTATATAGATATATATTATTTCGTTATAAGTGTATTTTGATATAAATATATATATATATTAATATCAGAATACAGTTAGAACGAAATAAAACACATCTATATATTTAATATTTTATTTTTAATTATCTTTTTTATTTAATTTTTTTACGTATTTACATATTAATTTTTTTTATATTATTTATAAATATATATATATAACAATAATTATATATATATTTAATCAGTATCAGTCTACGTGTAATTTGATATTAATATATATATATAATTATATATATATTAATATTAAAATACACCTAGACGGTGTATGTGTATGTGTGTATATGTGTATATATATATACTTAGATCATATATATATAATATATATATATGATCTAAGTATATAATTTATTTATTTTTACACTGTTTTAACATTTTTTTATTTGATTTTCAGCCAGCAGGGGGACCAACTGTCATTACAGTTGGTCCCCCTGCTGGCAATGCAGCAGGCAGCTATACCGGCCATGTGATTGTGAGGTCCTCGCAAGGACCTCACTCTCACATGGCCGGGAGGGCTCCTGGAGGGCGGACGTGCCGCGGGGGGCTCCCTGGGAGTCCCCCGAACCGCGATCGCCGGCGTGGGACCGCCAGCGACCGGGTAAGTTACTAAAAACCGGAGGGCGTACTATTACGTCCGGCGGCGTTTAGAGCCGCTTTTAAAAGGACGTAATAGTACGCCCTCCGGTCTTAAGGGGTTAAAATTAGGTAAATACAACCTGAGATAAACAACATCACGTGACATATTACACTGTCATGATTTAACAAAAATAAATCCAACATGGAGATGCCGTTTGTGAAAATCTAAGTACACTATATGAATCAATAGCTTGTAAAACTACCTTTAGCAGCAATAGCATGAAGTAATCGTTTTCTCTATGACTTTATCGGTCTCTCACATCGATGTGGAGGAATTTTCGCCCACTCTTCTAGCAATAGGGCTTCAGTTCATTGAGGTTTGCTGGCATGTGTTAATGCAGAACTCTCTTAAAGGGAAACTATAGGTACAAAAACAACTTCAGCTTAACCCCTTAAGATCGCAGGGCGTTCTATGCCGTCCTTATTTATATGGCTCTAAACGCCGCAGGGCGGCATAGAACGCCCTGCAATCTTTTCTACTTACCCGGTCGCCGGCGATCCAACGCCGGCGATCGCGGTATGGGGACTTACCTGGGAGCCCAGGGAGTCCCCCTCCGTCCTCTTCAGCCTCCCTGGGCCATGGGATCGCGAGGTCCTTGCGAGGACCCCGCGATCACATGGACGGCATAGCCGTCCATGTTAATGCCAGCAGGGGGAGTGCCTGTAATGACAGGTACTCCCCCTGCTGCCTGAAAATAAAATAAAATACGGTAAGTTAACCCCTTAAGGACCGGCCTGTTTTTGCGATGTTTGTACGTTAAGGACCAGAGCAATTTTAACACTTTTGTGGTGTTTGTGTTTAGCTGTAATTTTCCACTCTCTCATTTACGGTTCCCATACAAGTTATATATTGTTTTTTTCACGACAAGAAGGGCTTTCTTTACATACCAGTATTTATATTATGTCATATATTGTATTTAAAAAAAATAATAAAATATGGTGAAAAATAAACGTTTTTGGACTTTTACTTGAAAAATCTTTTACTTATCTACAAAAGCTAATGAAAAAAACTGCTAAATAGATTCAAAATTTTGTCCCGAGTTTAAAAACACCCAGTGTTTACATGCTTTATTGCTTTTTTTCGCAAGTTATAGGCCTATAAATACAAGTAGGAAATTGCTGTTTCAATATATATATATTTTAAATGTATCAATAGTGACCTTGTAACACCGTTATCTGTCATAAATCCCCGAAACACACCTAACATGTACATATTTTTTAAAGTAGACAACCCAGGGTATTCAAAATGGGGTATGTCCAGTCTTTTTTAGTAGCCACCTAGTCACAAACACTGGCCAAAGTTAGCATTTATATTTGTTTGTGTGTTAAAAATGCAAAAAACGCTAACTTTGGCCGGTGTTTGTGACTAAGTGGCTACTAAAAAAGGCTGAACATACCCCATTTGCAATACCTAGGGTTGTCTTCTTTTGCAAATGGTATGCCATCATGGGGCTAATTCTCATTCCTTGGCTACCATACGCTCTCAAAGGCAACCTAACCAATCTGACAAATTTCAAAAAAAAAAAAAAAAGTAAAATCAAGCCTTATATTTGACCCTGTAACTTTCACAAACACTATAAAACCTCTACATGTGGGGTACTGTTATACTCAGGAGACTTCGCTGAACACAAATATTAGTGTATCAGAACAGTAAAATATATCACAGCAATAATATCCTCAGTGAAAGAGCTGTTTGTGTGTGAAAAATGCAAAAAACTTCACTTTCACTGACAATATCATCGCTGTGATATGTTTTACTGTTTTGAAACACTAATATTTGTGTTCAGCGAAGTCTCCCGAGTAAAACAGTACCCCCATGTACAGGATTTAGGGTGTCATAGAAAGTTACAGGGTTAAACACAGTGCTAGCAAATTAAATTATCTGGACTTTTGGCCTGGGTTGGCAGGCAGGTCCCTCAAATTGCAATAATTAAAATTACTTAATTAGGTAAAAATATTACATAAATATGCACGTAGAATTTTAATATATATACATATTTATGTATTTGACGTCTACGTGTATATTTATGAAATTATTTATGTAATTATGTATGTGGACATATGTATATTTTGTATTATTTTTATTTATTTATTTATACATAGATATATATATCATTACATTCTAAGTGTATTTTGATATAAATATATATATATCAATATCAAAATACTGTTAGAATAAAATTGAATATATATATATAATTTTTTTTAATTATTAAAAATTATTTTTATTTTTTGTTATTTATTTTTATTAACATATTATTTGTATTTTATAATAATATATATATACCATATATATAGTTATTATATATATTGTATATATTCGTGTGTAATTTAAATATAAGTGTATTTTTATATTAATATACGTATATATAAATATAAAAATAAACTTAGGTGACATTATATATATTATATATATACATATATTATATATAGGTATATATAGATATAATACATGTATATATATCATATATATATACACATATTATTTTTTTTTTTTACACTGATTTCTTTTTTTTTACACTTTATTTTATGATTTTTTTACTTGCAGGGAGACTGCCTATCAGCACAGACAGTCCCCCTGCAGGCAGATACACAGACCCCTATTGCGGTCATGTGATTGAGTGATCACATGGCCGTGGGGTCCTGATCTGCCGAGGGGGGACTGCCCGGGCAGACAGGCAGTCCCCCTGGACCGGGAGGAGAGCTGATCGCCGCCGTGGGACCGACGGCGATCAGGTAAGTTGCCCAAAACCGTTATGACGGTTCAGGACCGTCAGCGGTCCAAACGCACGTTTTACCGCTGACGGTCCTGAACCGTCAGCGGTCCTTAAGGGGTTAAATCAGTGTTAAAAATAAATAATATATACTTAGATCATATATATATTTATTATATATATGATCTAAGTATATATATATATATATACACATATACACACATACACATAAATATACATACACTGTCTACGTTTATTTTAATATTAATATATACATAAATATATATATATATTAATATCAAAATACACGTACAATGATATTGATTAAATATATATATATAATTTTCAAAAGTTACAGAGTTACAGCGTTTCAGTTTTTTCACATTAAAATTCGCCAGGTTGCCTTTGAGACCGTATGGTAGCCCAGGAATGAAAATTACCCCTATGATGGCATAAATAGGGTATGTTCAGTTTTTTTAGTAGCCACTTAGTCACAAACACTGGCCAAAATTTGCGTTCAAATAGTTTTTTGCATTTTCAAATATTAACACTAACCTTGGGTTGTCTACTTTTGCAAATGGTATGCCATAATGGGGGTAATTCTTATTCCTGGGCTACCATATGGTCTCAAAGGCAACGTAACCAATCTGGCGAATTTCAATGTGAAAAAACTGAAATATGTAACACGCTATATTTAACCCTGTACCTTCCCAAAACACCATAAAACCTGTACATAGGGGTACTGTTTTACACGTGAGACATCGCTGAATACAAATATGTGTATTGTATTACAGTAAAAGCAAACAGTATTTTGACATTCACAGTTAAAATGTCACGTAGAACTAAAACATTTTTTAAAATTCTTATTTTCTCCCATTTTTTTTATATTTTTTTCATATTCAATTATGTTGTTCCATACCTAAATATTTGATGTTAAACGAAAGCCCTGTTTCCCCTGAATAAAATGATATATAATAAGTGTGGGTGCATTTAATATGAAAGAGGTGTATTACGGTTGGACAGACATATAGCGCAAATGCCAGGTTTTGTTTACGTTTTGTTTTGATCACAACTTGTACATTTGGCTGCGGTCTTAAGGGGTTAATGAAGCAGTTTTGGTGTATAGATCATACCCTGCAGTCTCACTGCTCAATTCTCTGTCATTTAGGAGGTAATTCACTTTGTATATGTACCCTCGTCACACCTCCCTGCATGTGACTTGCACAGCCTTCCTAAACACTTACTGTAAAGAGTCATTTAGTGTTTCATTGCACAGTCTGTTTAATTTAGAATTTCTTATCACTTGCACTGTAAATAGCTTGCTAGACCCTGCATTAAGCTCCTGTGTGTAACTAAAGTTAATTTTACATAGCAGGAGATAACAACTTCTAAAGTAAGTTACATCTGATTGAAAATGAATCCATTTTTTTCATGCAGGCTGCGTCCGTCACAGTCAGGGAAGGGTGTGACTAGGGCTGTATAAACAGAAACAAACGTGATTTAACTCCTAAATGTCAGAGAATTGAGCTGTGAAACTTCAGAGACATGATCTATACACAAAAACTGATTCATTAAGCTAAAGTTGTTTTGGTTACTATCGTGTCACTTTAACCCCTTAAGGACACATGACATGTGTGACATGTCATGATTCCCTTTTATTCCAGAAGTTTGGTCCTTAAGGGGTTAATGTCCCACCACAGCATTTCAATCAGGTTGAGGTCTGGACTTTGACTGGGCCATTGCAACACATTGTTTATTTGTCTTTCAGCCATTCTGTTGTAGATTTGCTGGTGTGCTTGGGATCATTGTTCTGTTGCATGACTCAATTTTGGTCAAGCTTTAGCTGTCGGACATATAGCCTCACATTTGACTCTATAATACTTTGGTAAACAGAGGAAATTGTGGTCAATTCAATAACTGCACGGTTCCCAGGTCCTGTGGCTGCAAACCAGGCACAAATGATCAGCTCTCCACCATCGTGCTTGACAGTTGGTATGAGGTGTTTGTGCTGATATGCGGTGTTTGAGTTTTGCCAAATGTTGTGCTGTGCTTTATCTCCACTTGGTCCTCGTCTGTCTAAAGGACATTGTTCCAGAAGTCTTGAGCTTTGTTCAGATGCAACTTTGCAAACCTAAGCCGTGCTGCCATGCTCTTTTTATAGAGAAGAGGCTTTCGCCAGCAACCCTTCAATAAAACAAACCATACTTGTCCAGTCTTTTTCTAATTGTACTGTCACAAAGTCTGAGATTTAACTCTTGCAATTTCTCTGAGCGTTGGGGTGAATTTGCTGGGACATCCACTCCTGGGAAGATTGGCAACTGTCTTGAATGTTTTCCACTTTTAAAAAAATCTGTCTCACTGTATAATAATGGCCTTTACATTTTTTGGCAATGGCCTTATAACTCTTCCCAGTCTGATTGGCAGCAGCAATTGCTTCTCTAAGATCATTTCTGATGTCTTTCCTCCTTGGCATTGTGTTAACACACACCTGAATGAGTGGTTTTATTTTATTAAAGGGACACTCCATGCTCCCACATACATTATATGCACTGTGTTGGTTAGGTTATAGTTATACTGGGTGGGTTTATATTATTAAAGGGACACTCCAGGTTCCCACACACTTTAGATGCACTGTGTAGGTTAGGTTACAGTTAGTTATACTGGGTGGGTTTATATTATTAAAGGGACACTCCAGGCTCCCACACACGTTAGATGCACTGTGTAGGTTAGGTTACAGTTATACTGGGTGGGTTTATATTATTAAAGGGAAACTCCAGGCTCCCACACACGTTAGATGCACTGTGTAGGTTAGGTTACAGTTATACTGGGTGGGTTTATATTATTAAAGGGAAACTCCAGGCTCCCACACACGTTAGATGCACTGTGTAGGTTAGGTTACAGTTAGTTATACTGGGTGGGTTTATATAATTAAATGGACACTCCAGGCTCCCACACACGTTAGATGCACTGTGTAGGTTAGGTTACAGTTAGTTATACTGGGTGGGTTTATATTATTAAAGGGACACTCCAGGCTCCCACACACGTTAGGTGCACTGTGTAGGTTAGGTTACAGTTAGTTATACTGGGTGGGTTTATATTATTAAAGGGGCACTCCAGGCTCCCACACACGTTAGATGCACTGTGTAGGTTAGGTTACAGTTAGTTATACTGGGTGGGTTTATATTATTAAAGGGACACTCCAGGCTCCCACACACGTTAGATGCACTGTGTAGGTTAGGTTACAGTTAGTTATACTGGGTGGGTTTATATTATTAAAGGGACACTCCAGGCTCCCACACACGTTAGATGCACTGTGTAGGTTAGGTTACAGTTATACTGGGTGGTTTATATTATTAAAGGGACACTCCAGGCTCCCACACACGTTAGATGCACTGTGTAGGTTAGGTTACAGTTATACTGGGTGGTTTATATTATTAAAGGGACACTCCAGGCTCCCACACACGTTAGATGCACTGTGTAGGTTAGGTTACAGTTAGTTATACTGGGTGGGTTTATATTATTAAAGGGACACTCCAGGCTCCCACACACGTTAGATGCACTGTGTAGGTTAGGTTACAGTTAGTTACACTGGGTGGGTTTATATTATTAAAGGGACACTCCAGGCTCCCACACACATTAGGTGCACTGTGTAGGTTAGGTTACAGTTATACTGGGTGGGTTTATATTATTAAAGGGACACTCCAGGCTCCCACACGTTAGGTCCACTGTGTAGGTTAGGTTACAGTTATACTGGGTGGGTTTATATTATTAAAGGGACACTCCAGGTTCCCACACACGTTAGGTGCACTGTGTAGGTTAGGTTACAGTTATACTGGGTGGGTTTATATTATTAAAGGGACACTCCAGGCTCCCACACACATTAGGTGCACTGTGTAGGTTAGGTTACAGTTATACTGGGTGGGTTTATATTATTAAAGGGACACTCCAGGTTCCCACACACGTTAGGTGCACTGTGTAGGTTAGGTTACAGTTAGTTACACTGGGTGGGTTTATATTATTAAAGGGACACTCCAGGCTCCCACACACGTTAGATGCACTGTGTAGGTTAGGTTACAGTTAGTTATACTGGGTGGGTTTATATTATTAAAGGGACACTCCAGGTTCCCACACACGTTAGGTGCACTGTGTAGGTTAGGTTACAGTTAGTTACACTCGGTGGGTTTATATTATTAAAGGGACACTCCAGGCTCCCACACACGTTAGGTGCACTGTGTAGGTTAGGTTACAGTTAGTTATACTGGGTGGGTTTATATTATTAAAGGGGCACTCCAGGCTCCCACACACGTTAGATGCACTGTGTAGGTTAGGTTACAGTTAGTTATACTGGGTGGGTTTATATTATTAAAGGGACACTCCAGGCTCCCACACACGTTAGATGCACTGTGTAGGTTAGGTTACAGTTAGTTATACTGGGTGGGTTTATATTATTAAAGGGACACTCCAGGCTCCCACACACGTTAGATGCACTGTGTAGGTTAGGTTACAGTTATACTGGGTGGTTTATATTATTAAAGGGACACTCCAGGCTCCCACACACGTTAGATGCACTGTGTAGGTTAGGTTACAGTTATACTGGGTGGTTTATATTATTAAAGGGACACTCCAGGCTCCCACACACGTTAGATGCACTGTGTAGGTTAGGTTACAGTTAGTTATACTGGGTGGGTTTATATTATTAAAGGGACACTCCAGGCTCCCACACACGTTAGATGCACTGTGTAGGTTAGGTTACAGTTAGTTACACTGGGTGGGTTTATATTATTAAAGGGACACTCCAGGCTCCCACACACATTAGGTGCACTGTGTAGGTTAGGTTACAGTTATACTGGGTGGGTTTATATTATTAAAGGGACACTCCAGGCTCCCACACGTTAGGTCCACTGTGTAGGTTAGGTTACAGTTATACTGGGTGGGTTTATATTATTAAAGGGACACTCCAGGTTCCCACACACGTTAGGTGCACTGTGTAGGTTAGGTTACAGTTATACTGGGTGGGTTTATATTATTAAAGGGACACTCCAGGCTCCCACACACATTAGGTGCACTGTGTAGGTTAGGTTACAGTTATACTGGGTGGGTTTATATTATTAAAGGGACACTCCAGGTTCCCACACACGTTAGGTGCACTGTGTAGGTTAGGTTACAGTTAGTTACACTGGGTGGGTTTATATTATTAAAGGGACACTCCAGGCTCCCACACACGTTAGATGCACTGTGTAGGTTAGGTTACAGTTAGTTATACTGGGTGGGTTTATATTATTAAAGGGACACTCCAGGTTCCCACACACGTTAGGTGCACTGTGTAGGTTAGGTTACAGTTAGTTACACTCGGTGGGTTTATATTATTAAAGGGACACTCCAGGCTCCCACACACGTTAGATGCACTGTGTAGGTTAAGTTACAGTTATACCGGGTGGGTTTATATTATTAAAGGGACACTCCAGGCTCCCACACACGTTAGATGCACTGTGTAGGTTAGGTTACAGTTAGTTATACTGGGTGGGTTTATATTATTAAAGGGACACTCCAGGCTCCCACACACGTTAGATGCACTGTGTAGGTTAGGTTACAGTTAGTTATACTGGGTGGGTTTATATTATTAAAGGGACACTCCAGGCTCCCACACACATTAGGTGCACTGTGTAGGTTAGGTTACAGTTATACTGGGTGGGTTTATATTATTAAAGGGACACTCCAGGTTCCCACACACGTTAGGTGCACTGTGTAGGTTAGGTTACAGTTAGTTACACTGGGTGGGTTTATATTATTAAAGGGACACTCCAGGCTCCCACACACGTTAGATGCACTGTGTAGGTTAGGTTACAGTTAGTTATACTGGGTGGGTTTATATTATTAAAGGGACACTCCAGGCTCCCACACACATTAGGTGCACTGTGTAGGTTAGGTTACAGTTATACTGGGTGGGTTTATATTATTAAAGGGACACTCCAGGTTCCCACACACGTTAGGTGCACTGTGTAGGTTAGGTTACAGTTAGTTACACTGGGTGGGTTTATATTATTAAAGGGACACTCCAGGCTCCCACACATGTTAGATGCACTGTGTAGGTTAGGTTACAGTTAGTTATACTGGGTGGGTTTATATTATTAAAGGGACACTCCAGGCTCCCACACACATTAGGTGCACTGTGTAGGTTAGGTTACAGTTATACTGGGTGGGTTTATATTATTAAAGGGACACTCCAGGTTCCCACACACGTTAGGTGCACTGTGTAGGTTAGGTTACAGTTAGTTACACTGGGTGGGTTTATATTATTAAAGGGACACTCCAGGCTCCCACACACGTTAGATGCACTGTGTAGGTTAGGTTACAGTTAGTTATACTGGGTGGGTTTATATTATTAAAGGGACACTCCAGGTTCCCACACACGTTAGGTGCACTGTGTAGGTTAGGTTACAGTTAGTTACACTCGGTGGGTTTATATTATTAAAGGGACACTCCAGGCTCCCACACACGTTAGATGCACTGTGTAGGTTAGGTTACAGTTAGTTATACTGGGTGGGTTTATATTATTAAAGGGACACTCCAGGCTCCCACACACGTTAGATGCACTGTGTAGGTTAGGTTACAGTTAGTTATACTGGGTGGGTTTATATTATTAAAGGGACACTCCAGGCTCCCACACACGTTAGCTGCACTGTGTAGGTTAGGTTACAGTTAGTTATACTGGGTGGGTTTATATTATTAAAGGGACACTCCAGGCTCCCACACACGTTAGCTGCACTGTGTAGGTTAGGTTACAGTTAGTTATACTGGGTGGGTTTATATTATTAAAGGGACACTCCAGGCTCCCACACACGTTAGGTGCACTGTGTAGGTTAGGTTACAGTTAGTTATACTGGGTGAGTTTATATTATTAAAGGGACACTCCAGGCTCCCACACACGTTAGGTGCACTGTGTAGGTTAGGTTACAGTTAGTTATACTGGGTGGGTTTATATTATTAAAGGGACACTCCGGGCTCCCACACACATTAGGTGCACTGTGTAGGTTAGGTTACAGTTAGTTATACTGGGTGGGTTTATATTATTAAAGGGACACTCCAGGCTCCAACACACGTTAGATGCACTGTGTAGGTTAGGTTACAGTTAGTTATACTGGGTGGGTTTATATTATTAAAGGGACACTCCAGGCTCCCACACACATTAGGTGCACTGTGTAGGTTAGGTTACAGTTATACTGGGTGGGTTTATATTATTAAAGGGACACTCCAGGTTCCCACACACGTTAGGTGCACTGTGTAGGTTAGGTTACAGTTAGTTACACTGGGTGGGTTTATATTATTAAAGGGACACTCCAGGCTCCCACACACGTTAGATGCACTGTGTAGGTTAGGTTACAGTTA